>NC_043995.1:34114066-34214066 GCF_902150065.1 Myripristis murdjan | reverse complement strand
GCTCCTGAAATATTTAAAAATAAACTTTATTTCCTTATTTCACGTGTGTTCCACACTGTACTGTACTGTACATCAAAGAGTGAACTTAAAAAAAAAGTAATTTATGCAACAAACAAAGGAAGGAAAGGATACCCCCCCCCCCCCACCCCCCCCCCAAAAAAAAACAAAAAACAAAAACAAAAACAAAAACAAAAACAAAAACAACGTGGAGTCTGCTACACAGTAAATTTGATTTAACATTTTCGCCAAATTATATATATATACAGTACAGGCCAAAAGTTTGGACAAACCTTCTCATTCAATGCGTTTTCTTTATTTTCATGACTATTTACATTGTAGATTCTAACTGAAGGAATCAGAACTATGAATGAACACATGTGGAGTTATGTACTTAACAAAAAAAGGTGAAATAACTGAAAACATGTTTTATATTCTAGTTTCTTCAAAATAGCCACCCTTTGCTCTGATTACTGCTTTGCACACTCTTGGCATTCTCTCGATGAGCTTCAAGAGGTAGTCACCTGAAATGGTTTTCACTTCACAGGTGTGCCTTATCAGGGTTAATTAGTGGAATTTCTTGCTTTATCAGTGGGGTTGGGACCATCAGTTGTGTTGTGCAGAAGTCAGGTTACTACACAGCCGACAGCCCTATTGGACAACTGTTAAAATTCATATTATGGCAAGAACCAATCAGCTAACTAAAGAAAAACGAGTGGCCATCATTACTTTAAGAAATGAAGGTCAGTCAGGCCGGAAAATTGCAAAAACTTTAAATGTGTCCCCAAGTGGAGTCGCAAAAACCATCAAGCGCTACAATGAAACTGGCACACATGAGGACCGACCCAGGAAAGGAAGACCAAGAGTCACCTCTGCTTCTGAGGACAAGTTCATCCGAGTCACCAGCCTCAGAAATCGCAAGTTAACAGCAGCTCAGATCAGAGACCAGATAAATGCCACACAGAGTTCTAGCAGCAGACCCATCTCTAGAACAACTGTTAAGAGGAGACTGCGCCAATCAGGCCTTCATGGTCAAATAGCTGCTAGGAAACCACTGCTAAGGAGAGGCAACAAGCAGAAGAGATTTGTTTGGGCCAAGAAACACAAGGAATGGACATTAGACCAGTGGAAATGTGTGCTTTGGTCTGATGAGTCCAAATTTGAGATCTTTGGTTCCAACCGCCGTGTCTTTGTGAGATGCAGAAAAGGTGAACGGATGGATTCCACATGCCTGGGTCCCACTGTGAAGCATGGAGGAGGAGGTGTGATGGTGTGGGGGTGTTTTGCTGGTGACACTGTTGGGGATTTATTCAAAATTGAAGGCACACTGAACCAGCATGGCTACCACAGCATCCTGCAGCGACATGCCATCCCATCTGGTTTGCGTCTAGTTCAGGGGTGTCAAACTCGTGCCATGGAGGGCCAAGAGGCTGCAGGTTTTCATTCCAACCAACAACTCCACCAGGTGATTTCACTGATCACCCTACCTCGAAACAGAGAGGCAGGACTAATCAGTGAAATCACCTGGTGGAGTTGTTGCAGCCTCCTGCAGCCTGCAGCCTCTTGGCCCTCCATGGCACGAGTTTGACACCCCTGGTCTAGTTGGACCATCATTTGTTTTTCAACAGGACAATGAGCCCAAACACACCTCCAGGCTGTGTAAGGGCTATTTGACCAAGAAGGAGAGTGATGGAGTGCTGCGGCAGATGACCTGGCCTCCACAGTCACCGGACCTGAACCCAATCCAGATGGTTTGGGGTGAGCTGGACCGCAGAGTGAAGGCAAAGGGGCCAACAAGTGCTAAACACCTCTGGGAACTCCTTCAAGACTGTTGGAAAACCATTTCAGGTGACTACCTCTTGAAGCTCATGGAGAGAATGCCAAGAGTGTGCAAAGCAGTAATCAGAGCAAAGGGTGGCTATTTTGAAGAAACTAGAATATAAAACATGTTTTCAGTTATTTCACCTTTTTTTGTTAAGTACATAACTCCACATGTGTTCATTCATAGTTTTGATTCCTTCAGTTAGAATCTACAATGTAAATAGTCATGAAAATAAAGAAAACGCATTGAATGAGAAGGTGTGTCCAAACTTTTGGCCTGTACTGTATATATATGTACACACACACACACACACACACATACACACACACACACATATATATATATATATATATATATATACATACACATACACACACATATCTATATCTATATCTATCTATCTATCTATCTATCTATATATATACACACACATATGTATATATTCATTTTGATATTTTATTATTATTATTATTATTTTAATTATTCAAATTATGTATGTCAGTTTCATCTGCAATGAAATTAGGATTGTTAAAGGCCCCATGGCATGAAAAATGCAATTTTCTTTGTTTTTGATCCTGGGGCCACATAAATACTGTCCCATGCATTACGCTTATGATAAATGGAGAAGTGCACACAGCCTGTCCCTGTAAAACGAGCGGATAGCACTTCTGTTAAAAGTTGACGTCATGAGGATGGTGACTCTGCCCACAGCACCTCTGTCCCCAGGCAACAAGCTACTAGTCTTCCGGTGGCACTGCTCAGCTGGCGACCCGGTCTCCAGTGCTGCGCTGCATTGTTTGTGCATTTTTCTCCTGTTTTATTTGTTTATTCGTGCCTGTGTAACTCATTGTACCAGTGTGTTAATGTCAATGACCACCTAGCAGTAAGCACTGCAAGTAGCAGTAAGCTAACGTGCCTGTGGTAACTGACGGATGACAAGATGAGGACTTGTGGCATGCTTGTCTAGCTGCCAACCTTGCCGAAGCATGGTCAACCCCCAGCACTGCGAGTGTCTTCTTAGTCTTCTTAGGCCAACAGGTCAGTGGGATCGGCTGGCTGCTTATTACGTTGAGGGACGGACATCACTCGGAGCCTTAGTGTGTGCTAACGCCATGGCAGCTCTACTGGTCATGCTGACTCTTTTTCTTGTGGTTGGCGAACTACTTGGTAAGAGCTGGCCACTCCAAGTGAGCACACAGACATGGTGGTGTACCGGGTGTACTCCAGAGAGGCCCTGCTTGCCCTGCAGGCAAAAGGAGACACGCCGCCGGCCAGCCTACCAGACGAATTAGGGAGAGAGCCTGCAGGACAACTGCGCGGCCACCGGCATTTGAGGGGGAAGCGAGGTGGTGTTCGCTAAAGGCTCCGCTGGAGAGGTCACCGACCGTCACTGCCCTCCATAATAACAATAACAACCATAACAATATGTACCCCCGACTTAGAACTGCTTTGTTTTTCCATGAGACCCTTTTATCTGCCAAGTGAGTTTGGTAACATTATTCTATGTGCTACATATACTCCCCCCAGCGGAAATGCAATATCAGCTGCAAAATGTGTAGCAGAATGTGTTCACTCTCAACTCCAGCGCACTCCAAGAGCTCCTGTCCTTGTTCTAGGTGATGTTAATCAGTGCAGACTAGAACTACCTTTACCTGGTTTCTTCCAGTATGTGAAATGTGGCGCAAGGAATGACAGAATTTTAGATAAATGTTTTGGTAACATCAAAAATGCCTACAAAGCCATTGCACTCCCACGTCTTTCTAACTCAGACCACTCCACTGTCCATCTCATGCCCAAATACAAAACTGCACTCAAATCCAGCAAGCCCCAGCACAAAATGGTTCTGCAGTGGTCTGAGGATTGTGAGGAAACACTCAGAGGCTGCTTCCTCAGCACTGACTGGAGTATCTTCCACAACCTGGACCTTGACGAAGCAACACACTCAATTACTGACTATATAAACTTTTGTGTCGAAAATGTGGTCCCCAAAAAGAACGTCCTACACTTCCCTAACAACAAGCCTTACATCACCAAGGAGGTGAAGCCTGCATTAATAAAAAGAAACTGGCTTTCAGGATTAAGGACCATATGGGTGTGACCACTGCACAAAAAGAACTAAATCAGAGGACGACGAGGGATAAACACAGAACCTCCATTGAACAGAGCTTCAGCTCAACAAACAATGAAAACTATAACAAACTTAAATCCTCAGTCAACCTGGATCAACACCCTGGATGAGCAGGAGAAAGCAAATGGACTGAATGACTTTTTCCTGAGATTTGACACACAGGACTTCACACAGGAAGGGCTTAAGGCTTTGGAAGATCTTGGTAACATAGAGGGGGTAGACCGGCCTGTACTTAATCCTCACCAAGTACAGCCTATCTTCAGCAAAATCTGCAAGAATAAATCAATGGGGCCGGATGGCCTGTCTGCTTCTGTCTTGCAAAAATGTGCACCTGAACTAGCTCCTGCCTGGTGCCCCATCTTCCAAAAGTCCTTAGATTGTCAAACTGTGCCTGCTCTGTGGAAAGAATCCATAATGATCCCGCTGCCTAAAACATCATCTGAGAACAATGACTTTCGACCAATTGCTTTAACATCTGTCATTATGAAATGCTTTGAAAAGGTCAATGTTAACATGCTTCAAGTTGAAGTGGCTCCTCATATAGACCCTTTACAATTTGCATACAGGCAGGGGCGGAGCACTGAGGATGCTATCATTAGCGTGACCCATTATATATGCAAACACCTTGAGGACTCAAAAGCCTATGCCCGTGTTTTATTTGCAGATTTTGGTCCAGCTTTTAACACACTACAGCCCCACCTGCTGGTCAAAACATTAAACGGAATGCAAGTGAATCCCTTTTTTATCAAATGGTTTTATTCTTTCTTAACTAACAGATCCCAACAGGTTAAGGTAAATGGCACCCTCTCTGAGACCAAATATTGCAGCACAGGAGCTCCCCAAAGGTGTGTGAGCTCACCTATTTTGTTTACACTATATACTAATGCATGTAGGAGCTCAAAGTCTAACATCCACGTAATTAAATTCTCAGATGACACACTGATTTTAAGCTTGCTGCAGGTTGGAGAATCTCCTTTAGTGTATCACAATGAGGTGGCATAATTCAAAGTCTGGTGTGACAACCATCACCTTATTCTTAACACCAAAAAAACTATGTGTGATTGAGCAGGTGGAGTCATACAAATATCTAGGTGTCATCTTAGACTGTGATTTAAAATGGAGCAACCATGTTGATCACTATACGCTTGGGCTTACCAGGTCTGTCCAAAGGCTTCCCCTGCCATCGAACCCAACTCACCACCAGATGGTGATCAGTTGACAGCTCTGCCCCTCTCTTCACCTGAGTCCAGAACATATGGATTCGATTACAAAATCAATCATTGAGCTTTGGCCAAGGGTGCTCTGGTACCACATACATTTATGAGCATCCCTATGTTCGAACATGGTGTTCGTTATGGACAATCCATGACTAGCACAGAAGTCCAATAACAAACCACCGCTCTGGTTCAGATCGGGAAAGCCATTCCTCCCAATCACGCCCCTCCAGGTGTCTCCATCATTGCCCACGTGTCCGCTGAAATCCCGCAGTAGGACTATGGAGTCCCCTACTGGAGTCCCATGTAGAACTCCATTCAGGGTCTCTAAGAAGGCCGAGTACTCTGAGCTGCTGTTCGGTGCATAGCGACCCTCTTGTCCACTGGGGTGAACTCCAACACAGCGGCACTCAGCCGGGGACTTGTGAGTATCCTCACAAGTGCCTGGCGCCTCACCCCCTGGGCAACTCCAGAGAAGAACAGGGTCCAACCCCTATCCAGGAGTAAGGTTCCAGAGCCACGGCTGTGCGTAGAAGCACAGCCCTCGCCTGAGACCAATTTGCCAAGGGAGACCCTACCAGGAGCTAAGTCCAGACAACACAGCCCTCAGGGTCATAGGGACACACAAACCTCTCCACCACGATAAGGTGATGGTTTCCGGAGAGGTCCTGTAGAAGTGGGGGACCTAAATCTTGAACCCATTGTGTCCTAAATATATTGACTGACTGAGGGTTCATCTCACCAATGGTTACATAATTCTGAGAAATTTCATCCTTTTTATCTGTATCAAGAGACAGCAAAGTATCAACTGGGGTAGTTGGAGGTATGATATAATATGAAATGAAAGATTTGGGCACTTGGTAGTTTATATTTCACTGCTAGCTGCTTGAAGGATTCAAATATTCCATCCACATAAAAATCCTTCATAAACTGTATCCCGTTCCCATGACAGGTACCAAAAGGCTGTTTCCATCATAACTGGTGTAAAGCCATAACAAGGCTTTGCCAACCAAAATGGTTCCTAAATTGTGACCTAAATTGTGTGGGTGTATGTTGGGTGTTGGGTGAGCTGCTCAGAGAGACAGAAGAGACAGACCGGTTATAAGAGTCTGCTGCAACCCAGTCCAGCACACTGTGATCAGAGTAACCTTTAACCTAAAACAAAATTCTATGGTTAAGTGGTGTTGGGTTAGGTTTAAGACGACGATTAAAGGATCGTGGAACCACTATGCCAAGGTATTTAAAGTGGGAGCTCACTCTCCTCAAAGAGAAAGCAGTGTATTGAACAGCAGAGTTGACAAGGTGTAATTTGTGTGTCTCCAAATTTGTAACCTGACAATTTCCCAAACTGATCTAATTTACACTGGATGGATGGTATCGATGTCACATGATTGCTAATGAACAGAAGAAGGTCATCTGCATATCATGGTATTTATGCTCAAATGTATGGCATTGTTGCAATGAGACAGCAAGTGGCACACCTTTCTTGTGGACTGTCCCTGTGTTACAGGTACAGGGAAACTTAAGAGCCATTGCAGCATGGACGGGAGGCGAGGCCTTTTTTTCAGCCTCATCATAGCCGCGTGTTTCTATGGCAACATTGCACAGAGAACAGGTGGGTATGATTAGAATTAGTACATCAACATCTGTATAAACCATCTAAAGCAGTTTAAACACAGAAATGCATGCAAGTGCACAGGCACACATCTACGTGGTGCCATGCAGAAAACACACACACACACACACACACAAAGGCCGTTAAACTACAGAATGGAGCGGTGAGTCATATGGTTCATGTTCATTTTGAGTACCCAAAGAACACTAATACTAACTCTGCATGGAAATGTGCTTCTTTGCTGCTGCCCACTGTCAGTGCCATCATGGCACTGATCACCAGGCGTTTAAGGAACATAAAGTGTTGTAGCTGATGTTCAACACTTCATGACGGCAAAGAGAGGAGAGAGGATGGTTGCTGGTTCATTCCAGCTGTAGCAGACTTAAGGTGGCTCAAGCAGGGAGGGACTAAGCCACACAGGGGTCAGGATCTGCACATTTATTTCATCTCCAAGTTAGCAAAAGGGAGGCACAGCCAGCACACACACGCACACAGTCAGTGGCGAGATCTCTCCTTCCTGCATAAAAGAAGCTGTCCCATTCTCCTAATCCTTTTTTTAGAGTACATATAAATAATAATAGCACATAAAAATGAATACAAATAAAACATTTTGTATGCTTTCCAAGGACATGCAAATCAGGGAGGGAAACTTTTAGATTGGCTAGCTTAAAACAATGGGGGAGAGTGTTTCAGCACGTCTTACCATACAAGAAGCTGTCCCATACTGCTGGGAAAATACAGCTGTGTGCGGAGCATGCGTCACTGATTAATGTCCCCCCCTGCTACAACAGGTAACTGGAACCATTAAAAAACTTGCATATACAAACAATATAAACAATATAAACGATATGGGCCAAAGTGGTGCTCAGGCAGCCGATAATATAATTTTTAAGGCAGAAAATATTGACAGGGGTTTTGAGAATGTTCACAGAATAACAAACCACAAGCATAATTCACTGTAAAGTATTTACTCAGCTACACAGCCACCAACCTGAACAGGAACTAGCCTGTCTACCTCCATCTGCACATCTGCAGGTGTAAACCACCACTTCTTTCTGTATTCCTCTCACGCTTTTGCATCCCTGGAATGCTCCTAAGATGAACTCTGGAGATAAGTACTTTTGGCATTATATCCCTGCTCCCATCCAAAAAACCATCAGTGTCCTTTAAACAAGCTGTTCTCCCCCACCCCCTTGGCCTGCACACAAACGCACACCACCCGCCTGTTGTAGTTTCAGATCATGCTGACACACTTGCGCTCCTGGAAAAGTTCTGACCAGGAATCACCTGGATGGTAAGTGGTTTTCACAGCATCAGCCTGCAGCTCCTCATCTTGCAGAGCCCGTCTATGAGCTGACGGACGCTGCTCTCCCTTCCCTCCCAGTCTGCACGCAGGAGGCAGTAGCTGACATCGTCTTCTTGGTGGACGGCTCGTGGAGCATCGGCACCAAGAACTTTGAGCAGGTTCGCCAGTTTCTTTATACGCTGGTCAACAGCTTCGACATTGGGCCCAACCACGTCCGCATCGGCCTGGTCCAGTACAGCAACACGCCGCATACCAAGTTCCTGCTCAACACCTACCAGAGCAAGGAAGACATTCTTCAGTACATCAGCAACCTGCCATATAAGGGCGGTGAGACACAGACAGGGCTGGGCTTGGATTTCATGCTGACCGAGCACTTTGTTGAAGGAGCCGGAAGCAGAGCCCGCTACGGTGTGCCGCAGATTGCTGTGGTGATCACCGACGGACAGTCACAAGACAATGTGGAGCCCCACGCCCAGCAGCTGAAGAGCAGGGGGATTATTTTGTACGCAATCAGAATCAAAGATGCAAATGAAGCCCAGCTGAGTGAGATAGCCAATGAGCCGCATGACCAGTACGTCTACAGTGTGTCTGACTTTGCGGCGCTGCAGGGGATTTCTCACAGCGTCATCCAGACTCTGTGCACCGCGGTGGAGGAAGCCAAACGACAACTCCTCTTATCTGCTCAAGGTAACATGGGTAATACCTCAAAGGCCGCGGTGATGCAGTGATCAAACTTAGGTACTAATACATCAGGACGGTGTCAGAGTAAGAATTCAGAATTTTCCTGAATACCATGTCCAAACTGACCAAAGTGAAAGGCAAACTACCTTGACCAACAGAATCCCCCTAAAATGCTAAGACGTTCTCATGACTCATGTTCTCATTTAGAGCCTTGGCAGGCATTCTGCCAGTTCCCCACAGTCACTCTGGGAGCGAGAGTAGTTGGATTCAGTGCCTTGCTCAAAGGCCCACTGATCATAGATGGGAGGAGACAGCTCTACCCCGTTCACTTTCCCATTTTTTCAAAGCCATACAAGGTTTTCAAACCAGAAGCCTTCTCATCACAAGCTTGCTTCCTCATTTGGCTGGCAACTCTTGATTTGTTGCCAAGCACCATAATCCATTTTAGGTCATTTCATTATCTAAAATGGATTAAATTGAATTATCTGTTAGAATAATTTCTAAGAGATAATTGAATTTTCTCTCTGAAAACTAAAATTAATCATTTTTTTTCATTTAACACATGTGTGTTAAATGAAATGAGTGATGATGTTGATTTACATAAGGCCAGGAATTGATGGCAAATGGTAATGGAAACTGGAAATAATTTAAACCTTTTCAATAGAATATTTCATTACAGTATTAACAACATGAACATACATCATGTAACCAAATAAGTGTTTTTGGTGGGTACACACACACACACACACATACATGCAGTGAATGTTGTTGAGGTTGCCCCTGCAGATGTTGACTGTCTTCTCTCTCCTGTCCAGAATGTGCCAACGCCACTGTGGCTGACATCGTCTTCCTGGTTGATGGCTCCTCCAGCATCGGCATCGATAACTTTCAGGAGGTGCGACAGTTCCTTCGCAAATTCATTGAGGGTCTGGACATCGGTGCTGACAAAGTTCGGGTTGGCTTGGCACAGTACAGCAATGAGCCTCACCAGGAGTTCCTGCTGAAGGATCACATGGACAAACAATCTCTGCTGGCCCAAGTGGACAACCTGCCCTACCGAACGGGAGGCACGGCAACGGGGAAAGCCATCTCCTTCCTGGAGACGCAATATTTCACTGCACAGGCTGGAAGCCGCGCCGACCAGCGGGTTCCTCAGATTGCCATCGTCATCACGGATGGGGATTCTGAGGATGACGTGATAGCACCCGCCCAGCAACTGAGGAAGCAGGGAGTCATTATTTTTGGCATTGGGGTGGGAACTGCTAACATGATGGAGCTCCAGGGCGTCACCAACCGGCCTCATGAGCGTTTCCTGTTCAGTATCGATAACTACCAGGCTCTACAGAGGCTGATTGACAGTCTGCTGCAAACAGTGTGTGTCTCCATGGAGGACCAGAGGCAAGGTAAGGCAAAGAAGTCTGGGTAACAGATGCCCCTTTTCCACTAAAAAGAACCTGGTGCTAGTTCGGTGCTTAACTGGTTCCAACAAAGAACCGGCTGCTTTTCCACCGGCCAAGAGCCAACCGGAGCCAAGTCAGAGCCACGTCAGAGCCACGTCAGAGCCACGTCATTACGTCAGCGGAAAACGTGATGACGTGGATGCGCGAGACGCTCGCTTGGAATCACAATAACCAACATGAATGAATGAATGATACTTTATTAATCCTTTGCAGGAAATTACATTGTCACGGCAGCTTCATCACTTCAACACACATAAAACTGCACACTCATACAATACAGTGGTTGCAGCGTCTCTGTCTCTGTCTGCCCGTATTGTCCTGAAGCCGGTGAAACTGATCAGTGAGTCGGGGATGATGTTCGTGAGCCGCGTCTCAGTCAAGCATATAATGCTGCTTTCCCGTTTCTGGCCCCAGGTGTAGCAAGATCTGAATTTATTAGCCATGCAAATACTGCTTGTGTCTTTGCAAGCCTACATTGCAATCCAGAGGCGAAAAACACAATTTATGCCAGCTACCCGTCGTATTCGTGGTCAGAAAGAATGACAACTATGTTTAGTTATAAAACGGGTGCTTCCCATCCCTACATGTGATTGGCTGAGCTGCGTTCCATGCCATTGTAAAATCAGTGTAACCCACGGCTTTTCAGGGCTTACTGCTTAACTATACGTTTATAGCCATAGACATATATTCCTATGTTTATAGCGTTCGCTATTCCTGTTTGGATAGGGCTGTAACCCTGCCCACCAATGACGTGGGGGTCGCGTCATCGGTTCTTTCTCTGGCTCCCGTTTAGCCCCTGCTCGAAGTTGGTGCTTGCCTGGAACCAATTTGGAACCAGTTTGGCCCGTGCTTGGGCGGTGGAAAAACAAAAAACTGGTGCTAAGTCAGGCACTGGCTCCGAACCAGCCCTGGAACCTCTTTGGTGGAAAAGGGGTAATACTAGAATGTTTTTCAGTTTAGCCACCTTTAACAGTAAAGGGATTCAAACGTCAATCAGAATGATATCAATGTAATAGGAGGAGGAAATGCATTTTTTACAATGACACAAATGAGTATCTTTAGAGTTGGTGACAGTTTGATTCTTCTGGTAGGGGGTTCTTATACCTGGTTGTAAGTGACTTTGGGCTGGTCCATGTTCTACAGCTGCATACTTTGACTTCACGTTCCTTGTAGAGCAAATCTTCAAAAGAGTGTCTTTCCACATCATCTGGTCAACCAAGCCTGCAAACACAACACATATTTATTGCTATAGTGATTAATAAGGCAAGACACTCTAATTTCAGTGACTTTTGAGGTCAGGCAGTCACAGTGCAGCTTCAGCCAAAATATGCAACATAAAGAGGCAGACACTGGGAAACAAAATGAGTCAGACAGAAAGAAAATAACAGGACAGGGCCATTTGCTGCAATGCAAGGTCTGACTTACCCACAGAAATGTTTTCTTGATCTCTGCAGCTACACTTAGACCATAGGAAGTAAAAAGGCTTTAGAGTGGGGGTTCTGTCAGATGGGCTTTCAGCTTTTTTCATCTATCAGTTTAACAGCAGTGGAACCATTAGTGGGAATCAGATTAATTGTACTGGTAAATGTTTTCTATGGCCAGTAAATTAGTCAACTGGACACTTCACCAGCCATTATTCCATTTTGAGTGTTAGATCGCCTGGTAAAATAGTAAATGTGGCTGGTAAATTTGGCCACTCTTCCATCTGCTTTGGCAAGTAGGCTAAACAATCATTGTTGGTCACAAAGCAAACTTATCGGGTAAAGTAGTGATTGTTCGGTTTGTTTTTGTGTTTGTCTGAATTGTTATGTTGTTCATGTTTTTTTTTTTTCAGCCTTGGTCAAAAAGTTTGCAGACATTTTCTTCCTGGTGGATAATAGCCTGAGTCAGCAAGACTTCCAACAGACCAGAACCCTCCTTGCCCGACTGGTCAACCAACTTGATGTCGGAGCCTCCACCCACCGCATTGGTTTGGCCCAGTTTGGCCAAGAACCCAAAGTTGAATTTCTCCTCAATGCTTTCAAAACCAAAGAAGAAACCTCAGCTGCCGTCCGACGCTTTCGACTGCGTCGACTGCAACCTAATGAGCCACGTCACCTGGGTAGAGCTTTGGAGTATGCCAGCACTCAGTTATTCACCAGTGACGCAGGTGGCAGAGAAGACCAAGGCTTCCGCCAGTTCCTGGTTGTTGTGTCTGGAGGAGATTCGACTGATGCAGTGTTTAAGGAATCTCAATTGGTGAAGTCAGAAGGGGTAACAGTGGTTGGGATCGGCCTAGGTTCTGCATCATTGAATGAAACGAAAGTAATAGCCACTGCTCCATACATATACCAGTCTACCAACATTGTACCTGCTTTGAAGTCTGCCTTTGAGACTCAACAACAGTCGATCCCTCTTACTGGAGGTGAGAGGGTTTTCTTTATTATCAATGATTATTCACTTGATTATAGACTAATTGGAATTCAGTTACCTCAAACAGTGAACAGTAGACCGGATGGAGTAAATTGGTATTAAATGTACCCCTAACCAGTGACGATACTCTTTCAGATTGTAAATCAGCCAAAGTGGCAGACATTGTGTTCATCGTTGATGAGTCAGGAAGCATCACAACTCCTAATTTCCAGCTGATACGTTCATTCCTGCATAAGATTGTGGACGGCCTAGATGTCAACCCAAAGAGAGTCCGAGTGGGCATTGTCACATACAGTGATCGGCCCACAGGGCAGTTCTACCTCAACACCTTCAAAGACAAGAGTGAGACCCTTCAGTTCATCAAGATCCTGCCTTACCGTGGAGGTGGTACCAACACAGGAGCTGCCTTGAGGTTTGCTCGGGAGAGAGTCTTCATCAAGGAGAAAGGCAGCAGGAACAGCCAGGGTGTCCAGCAGGTGGCAGTGGTGATCACAGACGGTAAATCCCAGGATGTTGTGAGCCAAGAAGCTGCTGATCTCCGTCGAGCTGGTGTTACAGTGTACGCTGTAGGGATCAAAGATGCCAACAAGACTGAGCTGGAGCAGATGGCGTCTTATCCCTCAAAGAAGCATGTGTTTATTGTGGACAGTTTTGCCAAGCTAAAAACCCTGGAGCAGAGCCTTCAGAAGATTCTGTGCTACAACATCATACGCCAAGCAATCACAATCAACACAAGGAGAACAGGCATCAAAGAAGGTTTGTGTTCTGTATGTTTGTTTTAAGAGTGGCTGCAGTCATTTGAATTTAAGTACACTTTATGATTGACAGCATACTGTAAAGTCAAAATTTAAAGATATTATTATTATTACTTGAATGGAATGTATAACTAATAGAATCTTATGCAACATTCTTCCTTTCCCTTTCATTCCAGGCTGTATACAAACAGATGAAGCAGATATCTTCTTCCTAATTGACCAATCCGGCAGCATTTACCCCAAGGACTTCAGTGACATGAAGAAGTTCCTAATTGAGTTTCTTGATACCTTCCGTATTGGGCCACAACACGTCCGTGTAGGTGTAGCAAAATATGCAGATTCACCAAACCTGGAATTTGACCTGACAACCTACTCAGATGCCAAGTCACTGGAAAAGGCAGTGGAGAACATTAGCCACGAAGGAGGTGGGACGCAGACAGGAGCAGCTCTGTCATTCATGGGTCCCATCTTTGAAAGAGCAATGGTTTCACGAGGTCACAAAGTCCCTGAGTCCCTGGTTGTCATCACTGATGGGAAGTCTTCCGACGAGGTCAAGGCTCCTGCAGAAAAACTGAGGGCACAGGGCGTCATCATCTATGCCATTGGGGTGAAAGGTGCAGATGAAACTGAGTTAGTAGAGATTGCAGGCAACCCCAAGAAGACATTCTTTGTCAATGATTTTGATGCCCTGAAACCAATCAAAGATGACATTGTCACAGACATCTGTTCTCAAGACGGTAAGGGAATCTGAGTTTTTATTCTTATCTTTCAGGCACATTCATTGTCTACCTGCTCATGTCAGTTCAAGGTTATGAGCCATAAAGCTGCCAGTGTATAGTAATTATTATAATAGATGTTTAATAGCTTACTCTGCCCACAGCTTGCAAAGACGTACCAAGTGACCTCCTGTTCCTGATTGACAGCTCCGGCAGCATCAACCCAGGAGACTACCAGAAAATGAAAGACTTCATGAAATCAGTTGTCAGCAAGTCTAATGTCAGGCAGAATGATGTGCACATCGGCATCATGCAGTTCAGCACCGTACAAATGCTGCAATTCCCTCTGAACCGTTACTATGACAAAGACGACATGTGGAAAGCCATCGATGCTATGAGGCAGATCGGTGGAGGCACGCACACAGGCGCTGCCATTACTGCTGTTTCACAGTATTTCAGTGCAACCCAAGGAGGCCGTGAAGACCTAAAGCAGAGGCTTATAGTGATAACAGACGGCGAGGCCACAGACGAGGTCAAAAGCCCTGCTGAGGCTTTGAGGGCCAAGGGGGTTGTGATTTATGCCATCGGGGTGGTGAACGCCAACACCACTCAGCTGCTGGAGATTAGTGGTTCCCAGGACAGGGTCTACTCTGAGAGGGACTTTGATGCACTGAAGGACCTGGAAAGCGAGCTGGCCATGGAGATCTGTGATCCTGGCAGAGGTGAGACCAGATTGGGATTTTTCTTAATATTTATGTGTTCATTCCACTGAAAGACTTAAATCCATCTATATCAAGGAGGGAATGGGCAGTGTCTTGAAACTCTGATGTTGAGTCTTTGCGTCAAAACACATTCTGAGCTGGAAAGTCAGTTTTGCAGCCTGGTGAGTAATTGTTGGCTCATTGAGATTAATTACCAACCCCCTGCAGATATATTCATAGTCTGTAATTGAGATATTGGGGAGGGGTGGGGTGGGGTGGGGGGGGGACACATAATTACTGCCCATTTTAGCTTCTGTTCTCCAGAAGTTTTAAAGTTCACAAGATTTTGTATGTATTAAATTGTAATTGATCAATTCTTGACCACCCTCATCCTTTTTTCCCCTCTACTTTCCAAAAAGACAGAATTTGCTGATGTTAATGCAGCATGACTGATAAACACATGTTAAACTGGAAGTTTCTTGTTTGCATTTGAACTGAGTTTTACACAATTGTTATCATAACAGATGTTGACTGAGAGGTCCATAACACTCTGGACTAGTCTTCCTGTGTCTTCCTAATGTCTAAGTCCCTTTCTCCGTGTCCTTCAACCAGATTGTAAGAAGACAGAAGTAGCTGATATTATTTTCCTGGTGGATGGATCCACCAGCATAACCCTCAACAAATTCAGAAGCATGCTCAAATTTATGGAGTCGATGGTGAATCAAACCATTGTCGGTGAGAAGCTGACTCGGTTTGGAGTAATCCTCTTCTCCAATGACCCAAAATCCATGTTCACCCTGAATAAGTATTACTCCAAAAGAGAAATTCTTCAAGCCATAGCAGCACTGAAGTCACCATATGGGAAAACCTACACAGGCAAGGCTCTGGAGTATTCCTTACAGTTCTTTGGTGCTCAACATGGTGGCAGAGTAGCTCAAAAGGTTCCTCAGATTCTAATGGTGATCACAGATGGTAATGCTACAGACCGTAACAACCTGGTTGGGCCATCAGAGGCCCTGCGAGACAATGGGGTGAGTGTAATCAGTATTGGAGTGAAAGGAGCCAAGAGGGATCAGCTGGAGATCATGGCTGGTGGAGACACATCTAGGGTCTTCTATGTGGACAATTTCAATGTCCTGGAAACTCTGTACCAGAATATTACTCCTGTGCTCTGCAATATTACCAAGCCAGGTAAGAGACAAAAAGAGAAATCTGTTGCAGTTGCAAAACTCAAATATTGTACTTTCTTCATAAGAAGGATTGTGGAATTTGTGAAAAAAATGAATAGTTAGGGTGTGAAGGTTCATGATTAAATTAATTTTTTCCAATATTGCAATTTTTACTACATTGTACACTTTATTACCAAAAGTATTCGCTCACCCATTCAAATGATCAGAATCAGGTGTCCTAATCACTTGGCCTGGCCACAGGTGTATAAAATCAAGCACTCAGGCATGCAGACTGTGAAACAAGACATTTGTGAAAGAATGGGCCGCTCTCAGGAGCTCAGTGAATTCCAGCGTGGAACTGTCATAGGATGCCACCTGTGCAACAAATCCAGTCGTGAAATTTCCTCGCTCCTAAATATTCCACAGTCAACTGTCAGCTCTATTATAACAAAATGGAAGCGTTTGGGAACAACAGCAACTCAGCCACGAAGTGGTAGGCCACGTAAAGTGACAGAGAGGGGTCAGCGGATGCTGAAGCGCATAGTGCAAAGAGGTCGCCGACTTTCTGCACAGTCAATTGCTACAGAGCTACAAACTTCATGTGACCTTGAGATTAGCCCAAGTACAGTACGCAGAGAGCTTCATGGAATGGGTTTCCATGGCCGAGCAGCTGCAGCCAAGCCACACATCACCAAGTGCAATGCAAAGCGTCGGATGCAATGGTGTAAAGCACGCCGCCACTGGCCTCTAGAGCAGTGGAGACGCGTTCTCTGGAGTGATGAATCACGCTTTTCCATCTGGCAATCTGATGGACGAGTCTGGGTTTGGAGGTTGCCAGGAGAACGGTACATTTCAGACTGCATTGTGCCGACTGTGAAATTTGGTGGAGGAGGAATTATGGTGTGGGGTTGTTTTTCAGGAGCTGGGCTTGGCCCCTTAGTTCCAGTGAAAGGAACTTTGAATGCTTCAGGATACCAAAACATTTTGGACAATTCCATGCTCCCAACCTTGTGGGAACAGTTTGGAGCGGGCCCCTTCCTCTTCCAACATGACTGTGCACCAGTGCACAAAGCAAGGTCCATAAAGACATGGATGACAGAGTCTGGTGTGGATGAACTTGACTGGCCTGCACAGAGTCCTGACCTGAACCCGATAGAACACCTTTGAGATGAATTAGAGCGGAGACTGAGAGCCAGGCCTTCTCGACCAACATCAGTGTGTGACCTCACCAATGCGCTTTTGGAAGAATGGTCAAAAATTCCTATAAACACTCTCCTCAACCTTGTGGACAGTCTTCCCAGAAGAGTTGAAGCTGTAATAGCTGCAAAAGGTGGACCGACATCATATTGAACTCTATGGGGTTAGGAATGGGATGGCACTTCAGTTCATAGTATGAGTAAAGGCAGGTGAGCGAATACTTTTGGTAATATAGTGTATTTAGTATAAAGGTTTTGTGAAAAAAAGCTTGTTTCTCAAGTAACTTACATTTTGATGAAACATTAGATAAATAAAGAGGCATACTAAAGAAAAATATCAGTCAGTTATTTAATGGTACCTTTACTTATTTGTAGAAATTTTAATGACCTTCCCATGCTTTGCTTTGGCAGCTTGTGAGAAACAGAAAGCCGACCTGGTAATGTTGCTTGATCAGTCAGGTAGCATCACCTCGGGCAACTATACCATCATGAAGACCTTTGCAACAGAACTGGTCACCAGCTTCGAAGTTAGTGAGGAGTTTGTGCATGTTGGAGTTGCCCAATTCAGCAGCTATCCTCAGAAGGAGTTTTACCTCAATGAATACTACACTGAGGTGGAGGTGAACAAACACATCCTCAACATGCGGCAGCTTGGCGGAGGCACCAACATTGGACAGGCTCTGAAATTCATCCGGGACTATTTCCAAGCATCACGAGGTAGCCGTATTGCTGAGAGAATTTCTCAGAATCTCATACTCATCACAGATGGTGACTCGCAGGATGACGTGGAGGATGCAGCCAACGACCTCAGAGCTCTTGGCATTGAGGTGTTTGCAATCGGCATCGGAGACATCCATGATCTGGAGCTCCGGCAGATCACTGGAAACCCAGAGAAGCTATTCACTGTGCAAAACTTTGGCAGCTTGGCAAACATCAAGCAAAAGGTGGTTGATACCATTTGCAAATCCAAACCCCAAAAAGCCCCATCTGGTGAGCTGAGAAGTCTTACTTTGTTTCTCTGTGTGTTTCCTCCACTTTCCTTCTTCTTTTTCTCTCTGAATAATTACCAATGATTTATTTGCCAATTAACAATTCATTTGTCTCCTGTAGACTGCAGCGTTGATATCGCCATGGGATTCGATATTTCTCAAAGGTCTGGAGCTCCTGGTCAGCTCCTGGTCAGTGGACAGTTGAAGCTCAAGAGTTTCCTGCCAGAGATTGTCCACTATGTTTCTAGAATGCAGGGTCTGTGCTGCACTGGAACCACACCCATCAAACCCAACATCGCCTTCCGGGTAGTCAGCCGGGACGGACAATCCCTTTATGACTTTAACTTTGAGGAATACAATGAGGATGTGGTGAAGAAGGTCATGAATCTGCAGATGTCTGAGGCCACCTACTTCAACACAGCTCTGCTGCAGTCCTTCAGCAACAAGTTCAGGGCAGAGTCCAGGGCTTGGGTGAAGGTGAATCTCATAGATACAATAGTCTTGTATTCATGAAGACACATCTGTGCCAATAAACTGTCAATGTCGCAGCAATTTCGAACCACCTGTTCTTCCTGTCCAGAATATGTACGTTGTGGTCTTCAAAGGTGTGCCCCTTGTTCTTCAGGTGTAGGTAGACTGCAGAGTCCTGGCCTGAGGAGTTGGCCCTCCTGTGTTTGGGTGGACCAGTTTCTGTCTCAATGTGTTACTGGGTTTGAAAAACACAGGGATGTGGTGTTTGTTAAAGATCCCCCTGAGTTTCTCTAACACTCATATTTTAGCTCTTTAGTTAGTTAGGTTCTTACCTTGCTATCTAATGTTAGCTAAAATATTTGATTAAGATGAGGTCAAGCAAATTAGCTAGCCAGCTAACATTAGCAAACACATTAAAAATAAACTGTAGTGTTACTTGGGCTTGGATTTGAACTCAGGTCACTCTGGGCTGTTTTGCCCCTGTAGGTCACGTCAGGTTACTGCAGCTTCTCAAAACCCTGCAGTTTTCTAACCATGACTTTGACAGGCACTCCTGTGGTGGAGCAACGGGTCGGTCGTCCTGCCTTCAGACTGGGCTGTTACAGCTGGAATATCTGAATTTTGGCTGAAATTTCCTGTTGTAAAGCCATAATTTGCAAACTGCTCTACATGAGTAAGATGATGATATTTAATTTGCTGTCCAAGGAATCTCAGATTTTAGAGACTAACACAGGACCAACCTGTTCCATCAGGTGCTGGTGATCTTCTCAGATGGACTCGATGAGGACGTGATGAAACTGGAGCAAGAATCTGAACTTCTACGAGAATCTGGTAAAAACTGGGGATGCATTTCCAACATGCTCAGTTTCATTGTACATTCTGTCGAGAAAAATATAGACATAATAATCCTCATCTGTTAATAACCCCAACCCTTTAAGTGGTGTTTATATTAACAATTTTCACGAGTTTCTCTGATCAGTTTCAAATAACTTCAAGTAGCTCTTAGCATTTATGCTAACCTGTGCAGAGTTCTGTTTGGGTGGGGTATCCAGGAAATGCACTTGATGTGGTATTTAAGACATTTCCTATGGTTGTAGAAACATTAGAGCCAACTCACCCATCTGACAATAGTGTAGGAAAAACATAAAATAAAACAGCATTTGCAAGTAGTGATTGTTTACTTTAAGGAAGAAATAAAGACAAAATAAGGTGATTCTGTGAGCCTTGATGTTGAGTGCGACAGTGAGTACGGTCAGACCTCAGAACCTGAACCACGTCAGTTCCTGTTTGGGAAGGGATTTGTTTTTGGTGCAAAGAAACACACAACATGCAAGACAATGTTTTAAACATGCTACAGAACGTATTCTTCTGCTAGACAACATGTGTCAGTCAACATGTGGACAATAGTCTATTAATATCAGTCCACATATGTAGACCATACACAACACCATCGTCACACAGCTTTAGATGTTCCTCAGCTGTGATGCACTGTGCGGATGCAGCAGCAGCAGGTAATAAAGTGAACAGAGGAGAGCTGATTTTGTGTAAATGTGTGTGTGTATGTGTGTGTGATTTTGTGCAGGAGTCCACGCTCTGCTGACTGTCGCCCTGGAGGGAGTCCACGATGCCAGTCAGCTCCAAATGGTGGAGTTTGGTCGAGGTTTCGGCTACAAGCTTCCTCTCAGCATCGGCGTGCAGAGTGTTGGCAGCACCATTCTCAAGCAGATTGTGAGTACTTCATGCTTGTTAGAATCGCTGTCTTTTCAGCGTTTTCAGGTGACTGGATCGCCCAGTGACACGCTCATCAGTGGAGCTTTCTCAATCGTCAGAATGTCGTATGTCGAATGTTGAAAGTTCAAGCCCCTGTGGGCAACTTTATGTTTTGGCAGCCCCAAGTTGCCACAAAGGAAAACTGTCTACCTTTTCTCGTTTGAAGGACTTCATTCTGCAGAAATCCTGTGAGGGGAAGTCAGTGAACTACATGTCTTTTAGTGGATGTGTGGTTGGTTGTGGGGAACGCTGCTCGCTGCCCTTCAGGAGACACTTTAGGAAACACATTCAGTCTTCAGTCGCTGAACCTGCGTGCAAACAGACAATCCACAGCAGCTCTGTTAGTCTCTGCTCTGCAGCTGCATCACTTCCTGTTTGTACTGTGAAAAGAGCAACATATGTATATACAAAAAGTATTCATGCACTTTTCTATTCTATTAAATTCCAATTCATTCTGAAAAATTACTGGACATTGACATGAAATCCCAGGAACATTAGTGAGCAACACTGGTGATGGTCTGTGCTGGTTCAGATGGCACCGTCCCAGTGGCTCACAGGACACTCTGCTTTTCACTTCTGCAGATGAAGCACATTTTAAACCTAGCTGCACCAATGAGCTTTTTCTGGTCTTTCTCATTTAGTGCTGCTTTGCTCAAATCTAACTTGTTTACAGACTGAGAGGTGAAGAAAACATTTGGAGGATTTCAGCATGTGGAGAATCGCAGATCTGATCATGTGCACAGAGGTGCTTTCCTGTCTCGGCTTGTCAGTTTTGCAGGAATGGAGAGCAGAGCCTCGGGGAAGTGTCAAATGGAGAAAAGTGTAAATGACTTGCCATGTATAGGAGTGGCCACTGGCAACAGAACTAAAGCCAGTGAAACTGCTGGTTTGCTATTTAATCTTTCGAAATAATATTAAAAAAAGGATCTTATATGGATTCAGTCTCCATTCAGCAGTGTTGTTCCCTGTGTGATCTGCCTGGCTGTGAAGCTGCAGACGCTCTGCACGCTGTTGATGTTTACCTTTTAAAATCAGGGCTCACAGCAGATTTCTGTTGCGCTGCATAATCCCAACACCAAATGATTCCCTTTTGAACTTTTCTGACCTCTGCACCATCTCTTCTTGCCCTCCCTCTCTCCCTTCTGACATCCATCCGTCTCTTGTTGTCTCCCTGTCCCTCTGCAGGACTCGGTGGCCAACAGGGAGTGCTGTAACGTCATGTGTAAATGCTCCGGTCATGAAGGCATCCGTGGCTCTCGGGGCCCCCCGGGGCCAAAGGTGACAGAACACATGCCTTTCAACTGTGGCACAATGTCAAGAATGTTTGGGGAAAAATGCAAAATTGCTATGAAAGGTTTGAGAGCAAACAGAACTTGCTGTGATTTCATAAAAGCTAAATTTGAACAAGTCCTGGTTGAAGAGTCAGCGGTTGGAAGCAGGGAGAGTCGGGTGTTTCCATGCACAGATGGCTAGGAAAGTAAAGCACTGAACGCTGCAGGTTCACTTCCACTGGAAGACAGCCAACTGGTTCAATAACAGGGGCGGATCTACCATGGTGGCATGGGGCGGCAGCTGCCTTGCCACCCCAGTTTGGCCAGTCTAACAGAAAAAATAATGTTGTTGACTGAAAGTCTACTGTCCAAATGCAAGTGAATGCAGCATGAAACTGTGGCTGCATTTTCAGAGTGATTTCTCCAGTGATAGAAAGAGAACCATTGAAACAACCAGAAGAAACTAATTTTTTTCATTTCAACTCTGAAGAAGTTAGAATGATCACAGCTGTGTCAAGCTGATGGGTCTGGATTAAATAACGCAGGATTGACCAACATTATTAGATACAGCTGGACAACATGGAAGACTGTGGCTGTGGATTAATCCTCGTGTTGTGAGAGTTTTGATTATTTTGACTGAGTTTTAATTAGTTTCCCCTTGAGCCTTTTCCTGCCTCCTAACCGTCTCTTTTTTCCTCGCAGGGTTTGCCCGGACCGAAGGGTCACTCCGGCTTCCCAGGAGAGGAGGGAGTTGCCGTGAGTACTGTTTCTTTTTTGTCCCTCACCGCTGAGTCAGTGTTTTCCCTCTATATTTGCAGGAGTTTTGTGCACTGATGCGTCCAGTTGTAACTGCAGCAGCTGCTGTTTTTGTTGCAGGGCAA
Source organism: Myripristis murdjan (assembly GCF_902150065.1). Classification (NCBI taxonomy): domain Eukaryota; kingdom Metazoa; phylum Chordata; class Actinopteri; order Holocentriformes; family Holocentridae; genus Myripristis; species Myripristis murdjan. Next base: position 34,191,512 of record NC_043995.1, on the reverse strand, counting down.
CAGAGGGGCACCGGGACCCAGCGGACCACAGGGCATCCAGGGCTGCCGAGGGACCAGAGGACAGAAGGTATGAAGGAGGACAGAGAGACAGAGACATGTGGACAGTAATCATTATTTTCTTTCCATTGTCAAAAATCTTTAAATTTGAGCAGTTTGATGTGCTGGGGGAAAAAAAATGAAAGGTGATACCTTAATTTATATTTCGCCATGAAACACCAAAATTTTGCTGCCACTACTGCTCTTACTGTTGCTATTTAGTATATTTTATGTATTTATTTCTACTACGCTTAGGGCAGTAGGGTAATAACATAATAATAACTTTATTTGTATAGCACTTTTCAAAACACGCAGTTACAAAGTGCTTCACAATAAAATAACAACCTAAAAATAATAAAATAATAAAATAAAATACAATAAAATAATAAAAAATAAAAATAGAAGTGAGGATAAAACAAAAATGAAATTACAATAAAACCAGAAGGAGTCCCCATAAAATAGTAAAAGACCATAAAAGACAGAACTAGCAACTAAGAAAAGGCCAAACGGTAAAAGAGAGTTTTAAGAAGGGATTTAAAAGATGACAGTTTGCCTGCCTGAGGCCCTCCGGCAGGGCATTCCAGAGTCCGGGGCCCCGAACAGCAAAGGCACGGTCACTTCTCGAGACCAAACGAGAGTAAGGGACCTCCAGAAGGGCCCGGCCAGAGGACCTCAGACTACAGCCAGGCTCATAAGTGTTTAACAAGTCTTGGATATAAGGAGGAGCCAGGCCATTTAAGGCTTTAAAAACAAGTAACAACACCTTAAAATCAATTCTAAAACACACAGGAAGCCAGTGGAGGGCAGCTAGAACAGGTATAATGTGGTCACTTCTCCTGGTGTGAGTTAAGAGTCTGGCGGCGGCATTCTGGATCAAGTGTAATCTATGAATGTTATGTTGGCTGATACCAGAGTAAAGCGCATTACAATAGTCAAGTCTGGAAGAGATCAGTGCGTGAAGGATAATTTCAAAAAGTGCGGGGTAGAGGAAAGGATGGATTTTCGACAGCTGTCTTAATGTAGCGAAGCATGTTTGAACAACCTTGGTTACTTGAGCATCACAGGATAGATTCAAGTCAAATAGGAAACCAAGGTTGTGAGCCTCTGTGCACAAATTATCGGAGAACACTCCCAGAGGATATATCATGGACACTGCTAGTGCTGGGGCCAGAGGGTGTGATAATGATCATTTCAGATTTCGAGTCGTTTAGTTGGAGGAAGTTGTTGTACATCCAGGTTTTGACTTCACTTAAGCAGGACAGAATGGATGAGGCATCAGTGCTACCAGGTTTAAGGGGTACATAGAGCTGGGTATCGTCGGTGTAGCAGTGGAAATTAGGGTAGGGTATGCAAAGTTTTTTTTTTTTTTTCTTATTTTGTTTGAATTGACTCACTTTATTTATTTTTGTTATTTGTGGTGTTTAATTTCCCTAAAGATATATATTTCTCTCTTCTGGTGTTGAGAGGCAGATTTTTTTGTAATTCTGCTGTTGTTCCTGATCTATTGCTACCTATATCTCATTACTAACACTTCTGATATTCCTACTACTGCAACAATTATTAGTAATACTACCTTTAATAGTCATAGTATTGTTAATACTATGACTATTAGTAATAATAATAATGATAGTGATATAACGATGATTATGATAATAATAATGACTTGCTAATAATAACTTCATTTACACTTTTTGAAATAAAGTTACTATTGATGCTATTAATCTTACTACTACTACTACTGTCTCTACTAGTGTAGTACTATTACCACGATGACTAATACTGTTCTATAACATCCTGCTACTATTGCTGCTGTGACTTGAACCGTCACTACTGATGATAATGATGATGATGATGATGATGATGATGATGATAACCCGCTGGGTGTAACGTGTGCTCTGTCTGTGTGTGCAGGGCGGCCAAGGCCACCGGGGTGACAGGGTGAGTGACGCTGGAACCCAAACCCTAGCAGCCCGGGGGATACCATGAGCTGCTGCATGCACCGAGAAATGATTGGATAAATGTTTTAGTCTGGACTGAGTCTCACTAGGAGATGAAATGCAAAGTTGTGGTGAAAATGTGACGGATGATTCCCTCCGCTGCTGCAGGGCGACGACGGAGACCACGGCCTGGACGGAGTCAACGGTGAACAGGTGCCAGCCTCAGCAGCACACTAACATAAAATCATTACTGAACGTTCATCATCAAATATGTGTAAAATCTGTTGAATCTGGTCTGTAGAAAAGGTCTCAAATTGTTTTTTCTTCTTTAACAAATGCAATAATTTAGTTCATTTTTGTGCTGTCAGTCATTTTGTAGCAAACAAACAAACAAACAAACAAACAAACAAACAAAAAAACCCTGGGATCATTAGCATTATGTTTTGGAGCCAGACTCCTCTGTGTGTCTTTTCATTTTTTGCCTTCGAGGCGTAAAACCTTAGAGCTGATTAGGACTTGTCAGTGTTTTCTGGTTTTGCTGGGGAAGTGTGTGGCTGTGCAGGAGAAGCTGTGTGTCTGTCAGCATCTCTGTGTTGAGTTCTTTCTCTGTTTCTGTTTGCAGGGAGCGACAGGCGCAGACGGAACTGCAGGAGAACGAGGACGCCCCGGAAACCCAGTAAAACCTTCACCCCGTCTCTGATTATTTGCTCAGATATATGTATATATATATATATATATTTTTTTTTTTAACTCTGAAAAACATTCGCTTTGTTTCCAGTCAGGTTTTGCACAAATTACAAGCAAAATTTGAGAAGTCAGAAATGTCAGAAATGTTAAAAATTTGAACCATTGTCCTTCATGGCTTTTAATTTAAGGTTTCTGTCAACATTACTTCTGATGAAAGTATATAGCATCAAAAAAAAAAAACAAAAAAAAAAACAACAAAAAAAAACCTCATCCACCGCCGAGCTGTCGCCTCGGTGACAGTCGGGGGTGGCGGGGAAACCAGATTATTTGGGAGCATGTGCTGAAGACACAGTCTCAGCACATAAACTCAGGGTAGGGTCAGGGTTCAACTTCAAGTGTTGTGCACTCTGATTGGCTGATCACAGGGGGATATCTCTTTATCCGTCTCCATATTTTATAGTATTTTATCGAGTGAGTCTGTAAGTATCAGGACAGGAAACCGGGGTTTTGTTTTATTTTTGAGGGGGCAGGCCGGAACATGACATGCGCTCAACGGCTCTCAAACAGAACAAAAGAAACTCTGCGGGCGGAGTTGAGCGGTATGCCCCTTTAGCCGAGCACAGCTGATCACAGACAGCTGATAAAGTGAAGCTTGGAGGCGCTGACCTCTGACCTTGGGCTGGGTGATTGACAGGCTGCCTTGTCATCCTCAGGGCACCAGAGGCACCAGAGGAGAGGCGGGGCTTAACGGACAGCGAGGACTGAGAGGAGAACCGGTGAGTCTGAGTCTCTCTCTGTCTCTCTCTGTCTCTCTCTCTCTCTCTCTCTCTCTCTCTCTCTCTCCTCCATGTTTACTCAAGTCTCTCCCTGAGATGATTCGTATATAACCTTTCTCTTTATGCTCTGACAAAGCGGCTCTGGTATGCTGCTGAAATGCTTTCCTTTTTTCAAGGAAACCTCCTACGCAAACCGCATCGCACAGCTTCGGTCCTCCCGTTCAAAAGCCAAAATCTCAAAGTCTGAAAAGTCTCAAATCTTTTTATTTCTTTCCAGACGACAAAGCCAGGATTCAGCATCATTTCCACATATTGCTCAATAAACCGCACACATCACTCAATGTTATCTCTCTCTCCAAGGGAGTTTTATGAGCCATCACTCCACTCTTTGGTCAGCTTTTGTGGACTGTATGCTCTCAGTTACTGGAAAAGCAGAACTGAAAAATCAAAACTGGAGGACAAAGTCGGTTGAGCAACTTCCAGTTTGTGCCTCTCAGCTTTTTCCTGAAACATGACAGAAGCCAACATCTGAGAATGAGACTGAGGGGGTGGGGGGTTATATTCTGAGAAAAGAAAGGATTAAAGTCATAAATTTACAAGAAAAAACCTGGAAAAATATTGACTTGAAATGCTGCCTTTGCTGCTGCTGGCCGTGTCTCAGGCCTGCAGCTGATCCCCTCAGCAGATTCTACTCTGACATGGGATTCAGGAACAAGGAGATCCTGCTGATCTGAGCCCAGAATCAGCAGATTGTTTTCTTCTGAATCGGCCCAAGTCACAGCAACGTCTCTTCAGAGTCCAGATGCTGAGGAGGAGATTGGGGTTCTGGGCTCAGACCAGCAGGATTTCCTTCAGACTGGATCCCACAGGAGGACAACAGCTACACTTTACTGGGTTTTTTTCTTGTCAATTTGTGACTTTATTCTCAGAAGATATCAAAGTTTTTTTCTCTAAATATCACCCACTCCCTCCCCTGGTTCTGTATTTTTTTTTTTCCAACAATGGCTCCAATGTGCCGTTGTAGTTTTGTTTTCCCTGTTGTGCCGAACAGAGTATTTATATTTTGAACAAGCTGTAAAGTTCATGTTGTATGTTGGCGTGTCAGGGTGTTAATTCCAAATGGAAACACGGGAGGATCCTGACAGATAGACAACACGGACATGTGTGTATCACACCTTCCTGTCTCTCTCTCTCTCCTGGAAATATCAGCTGATCCAGATCCAAACTAGGCGTCTCCAGGCAGAGCTCAAACCTCCACGGACGGTGAAGAGTTCTCTGACTTGTGAAGCTGCAGCCAGAAGTCCCAGATGTCGGACTTTCTAAGCAGCACATGAACTCAGCAGTCATGTCTGGATCTAATGAACTAACCCTTGGGCCAGCAATGATCTGTGTGCCCACGTCCAGCCTGTTACAGTGCAGGTACCTCAAGGTGCTTTGCAGGCACCTTGAGGTACCTGCAGGGTGGAAAATGGGAGCAGAGCCGTTTGCCTCCACTGCACTGACAGCAGTTTGTAGCTCATATCTAACCCACATTACAGCCGTGTCACCACTAATAACATAAAAAAAAGATTAACAGTTAAATCAAACATTGACTCTGACTTGTTGTAAATTAAAAGACAGATGAAAACAAATCTCACAAAAGTAATGAATCAGAGCCACCGAAGTGAATGTGCCTTTGACTGGTGTTTTAATAAATCTCTGTAAATGCATCAGGTCACCTGGATATCAACCAAACAAACCAAAGATTTCCTAAAAGCTTCTCAGCTCAGCGTCAGCCTCAGATCCTCCAGATGGACAGGCACACAATCACATCTTTTACACTGAATGAATGAATGAATGAATGAATAAATAAATAAATATGTGCGAAATAAGAAATACATAAAAAAAATAAATGTATGATAATAAAAAAGAATAAATACATCAATGTAAAATAATAATGAAAATAAAGGAATAAATGAGTAGATGTGAAAGAGAGCAGGGAGGAGGAGAGTGTCCTGGCAGCTCTCAGGTGTGTGAGTGTGTGTATGTGTGTGTGTGTGTGTGTGTGTGTGTGTGTGTGTGCGCAGATGATTGGTCCCAGTGGGAGCAGCAGCAGTGAGATTTGTCTCTTGTGTCTGACAGGGGGAGCCGGGGGCCGACAACATCGTCGCGGGACCAAAAGGAGACGCGGGGAACCCGGGCTTACCGGTAGGACGCACGGCCGACCTCTGACCCTCTGACCTGAGCTCAGCTGGCAGGGCGGGGTGGGTGGGGGCGGGGCTACCAACCCCAGATTCACCCTCGCTGTGGGAGGAGCTTCGTCCGCCTGCCGTTTCTCCTCACTACATTTCCTTTTTTACGCGTCCGCCAATTTCGTAACTTCCTATTGGACGTGGTGCTGTCGAGATGCACCACTCTGCTCTGTGATTGGTTGGGAGCTACACACCTGCCACCTAAAGGCCAACGCCCAGAAGAGTCCTGAGCTCAGCAAAATATGAAAATCCAGGCAGAGGGCAGACACACACACACACACACACACACACACACACACAGGAAAACTCAGCTCATTCTGCCTTTAATCCAGCAGCTTGTATAATCTGTGCTGGTACCAGTCAGCCAGTCCAGAGCCGGCGGCGCACACGCACTCAGAATCAGAAAAACTTTCTTGATCCCCGACGGGACTCCGGCTCGGCTGCAGCTGCTCAGAGTCTCAAGAGAAGAATATGAGAAGGAATATAAAAATATGTGCATTAGAAATTTGTAAAAAAAAAAAAAAGCTGTAGAGTCAAGCTGACATCCTCATCCTCGACCATATCGCAGTCGTTCTCAAACCTTTTTCAGTGATGTACCCCCTACGAAATATTTTTTCAGCCAAGTACCCCCAAGTTCAGCACGTGGGGTCTCCGGGTTTTTCAGGATGAAAATGTATACTGAATACTGAATATAAAATTCCATTTATGAACTTCCATTTCTATTTTAATGAATGTTTATTAGGCTAAATAATGATTTTTAAGGAACATTGTATGGATGCTATTTTTTAACATATAGGCCTATTTAAGCATTATTACACGAGAGGGTGTGAAGTGACAATAATGACGGTCATGCACACCCTCAAGTGTAATAATGCGACTATACAACTATTACCAACAAAATAAAATATATAATTAAAATGTTTTCATACATTGGGCATGTCACTCTCAAAATATCAAAGTTTTTTGCTAGTAGTCTCTCCGTTACAGTGGAAATACATGAGATCTGACGGTAACTAGTCCTTGTCAGCAGCCAACTTGGGCTTATCATGTTTTCTAGACATCATGATTTCCCAAAACTGAATAAATACACACACAGCAACACAAAACTGCTCTGCTAGCTCAATCATGTTGGAACTAGAATATCCACTGGAAAAAAAATCATTTTTTCATGGACTGATAGTTATACTTCTGCCGACTTCTCAGTCATTTTTAATCTGACAGTTGCCATGACAACGACTCAGCAGCACAACTGATCTTTATCGACAACCAACTTATATTAACAGTTATATTTAAATACAGGCTACTGCTTTCCAGTGTCGGCGCCACAACAAACATCTGTCTTTTCATAAACTCACCAGCAGATGTTTTATTTCAGCTGGGGGTGTGTCACTCCAATTTAACGTCAGCTCTGATTAATGTGGCTAAGCAGCAAAAGTAAGGACAGTAAGCAGTCACATTAAGGCTGAACAGAGTTATAGAATCACCTTTTCAGGCTGTTATCAATTTACCTCTGAAATAAAGACCACAGTTTCACAGATGTGTTGATTTATTAAATGTTCATTTCAATGTACAGATGCAAACAAATTGACAAATTAATTCAATCAATGGCCTAGGAAACTCATAAAGAATAAACAAATTAATAACGATTAATAGGCTAATTAATAACTGATAACATTAACACATTAATAACAAGAACAAAGTTACAGCAGCACATCTGATTGGAAAATCTGACAGGTACTGTCCGTGGTGCTGAATCCGCCTCAGCAGGTACTGTCCGTGGTGCTGAATCCGCCTCAGCAGGTACTGTCCGTGGTGCTGAATCCGCCTCAGCAGGTACTGTCCGTGGTGCTGAATCCGCCTCAGCAGGTACTGTCCGTGGTGCTGAACCTGCTGAGGAATTTCATTCTCTTTATTATAGAAATTAAAGCTCCATAAAATTCACAGAGGATCTTGCTCAGCTCTTCTTTCCTTACAGGTGAGAAATCAGCTGTCTGCCCGGTGTTTGTCAGGTAGTCTTGGAGACATTTGACGGCCCAAGACGTTGACCGGGCCGTACCGGCTTCATTTCCTGACCTCTCCAGCTGATCCAGCTCTTCACTCGTCACTCTCGTGTATCTCTCCTTTTTCTCTTCTGTCTTGTCTTCCTCGTTCAGCCATTTATCCAAACTTAGGTCGACAAATAAATCAAAATTGACAAAATGGTCCATTATGCAGGAGAACAAAGCTGACAGCGGCTTTTGATGCGAGTTTCAGTGAAACGTTTCGTGTTGCCATGGAAACCACACAGACTTGGGCAATAAGATATAGGCGGAGTAATATTTTCAGTGATGAGGTATTTTTCATTTGAGCACGGCTAGGCGTGCTGCCATGCTCATTTGAGCACATTCTAAACGTCTGATTGACCAATCAGATGGCTCGGTCAGATCTATGTGTTGTATATTTTTTAAAAATCTCACGTACCCCCTGTAGTTCTTCCACATACCCCAAGGGGTACGAGTACCCCCATTTGAGAAACTGTGCCATATCGCATCGTTCTGCGTGCCAGTCGTTTCCCCCGGCAACCGTTTGGAGACTCGGGATTGGCTGCTTGGCCGACCAAATTCCATCACACACTTGGTGGCCATATCAGTGTGAGGACTGAGAGCACGTGTTGTTTTGTTTGCTTTTTGTCTAACTCTGCTCCTCTCTTTCTCTGACATGCACACACACACACACACACACACACACACACACACACACACACACACACACACACACACACACACACAGGGAGATCCTGGAGACGATGGACTTCCTGGTGGAAGTGGAATCATCGGAAACCTGGTGAGATTTTACCTTCATTATATTATATTATATTATATTATATTATATTGTACTGTATTGTATTTTATTGTATTATATAATATTATATAATATTATATTGTATTATCTTACATGTGTGTATGACAGCCTCAGTGTCTGTCAGGTTGATAAACAGGAAGCGTTTAGATGGACAGTAAAGTTCAACATTAACCCAAATAAGCACAAAATATTTACAATATATATAATATAGTAAAAAATAATTAGGATCAGGATGGGGGGTGGGGTGAAGTCAGGGGGTCTTCAGAGGGAGGCCAAAGGTCAATAGTAGAAGAAAAGCAGAGGTGGTGAACATCGTCTGAAAGCTGGAACCTGGAGATTAATTTGAGTTATTCTCGTCATAAATCTGGAATAAACACTGTGCTTGTTCATTATTTGGAGAGTTTAAGGGTCAGAACATGATGATGGCAGCATCTGAAGCCGTTCACGTGGAGGCAGAGGTGGATTCTGTAGTGCAGCCGTCCCTCTCCACTCTGACTGCTGTCTCACACACACACACACACACACACACACACACACACACACACAGACTCACACACACTGAAACTGTTGACAAGCCGGACCCTGATGAAGCACAACATGAACAAAGTGTCATGTTTTGCACCTGCAGTGAGGAACCTCACCTGCTGCATGATGTGCTCTGATCAGCTGAGCACCGTCTGACAGGAAACCAGGAACAAACAATAAACGAATAATCAGTTTAATAAGCATAATAACTCTGCGTGCTGTGTTGCTCTGCAGGGTCCAGATGGAAGAAGAGGACCGCCGGGCCCAAAGGTACGTAACACTCCCTGCTCACTCCACACACCTGCCCCTTTGACACACCTGTTGCCCTTACTGTGTGTGTGTGTGTGTGTGTGTGTGTGTGTGTGTGTGTGTGTGTGTGTGCGTGCGTGCGTGTGTGTGTGTATTTTGCAGGGTACTGTTGGAGAGCCTGGAGATCCAGGAGAGCGAGGGAGCCCTGGTGCCTCGGGATCCCAGGTAACTGAGCAGACGGCAGGCCAGAGGGTTCAGTTCATATCTATCTATCTATATATCTATATCTATAGAGAGATATAGATATATAGATATAGACAGATGTAATTCTGCAAAATGTGGTTAGGATCTGATGCTGAAGTAAACACAGGAGCACGGGGTCTGTATCCTGATGCTGATTCTGTTGTTCTTTGAAAAGTGACTTGTGCCCTCTGGTGCTGGGCAGAGCAGTGTGTCAGGGTTTATGAGGTGAACGCATCATCAACGGACTGTAACTCAATACTATAATGTACATTTTCATGGCCTTAACTGATTTTTTTTTATTTCTGATTTCAAAGATTGGTTGTGTCTCCTGTTATCTGCTTTTCCACGAGCACCTACTCGGTTTGCTCGCCATTTTCCGACTTCGCTGACTTCAGTGATGATCAATGCACACGGTCACTGTTGCTGTTTCCTTTTTAAATGCCAGGTTTGGTTTTTGTGAAGGAGTCGCTCTCATGTGTCGCCGCTCCCCATCCAATCAGTGGCCTGCACGGCGTTTACGTCACGTTTTGGCTTGACTCAGCTCGACTCAGCTCCCCGGCCAAGTATGTACTAAAATAGTACCTGGTACCAGGTACCACCACCTGATGGAAAAGCTTACAAACCGAGCAGAGTCGAGTCGAGCCGAGTCGAGTAGGCGCTTGTGGGAAAGCGCCATTAGTCGCTTGATCACATGCATGTTGAAACACAGGGCTGGTCTTTAAAGGCAAATGACAAGGATTTATCTTCATAGTGCCTCAGTCGGCCTCCTGAGGTCCCTGCTGCTGGAATAATGTGGATCTCTGAGCTGCAGCAGAGGAGCTCAGCTTTCAGGCTGACTGCATGTTTTCTGCCTGTCAGTTTGTTGATGCAGGCATCAAGCCTGCAGAAAGCGGCGTTGCACTGACTCTCCCGCTCGTCAGAAGCATCTCAAACTGTCATGTGGTCGGTGGTCGGTCTGCATGTGGCCTTCCAGCCCGGCTGACGGGCAGATCGTGTTCAGCTGCTGCAACAAGCTGCAGGAAGCCCAGAATCAGCCTCCTCACTGGTTAGCCAACAGCTTTCACACGCGGGGAAAACAGGCCAGTTCAGGGACCCGGTGAAAATCCGACAGGCTCAAACAAACACAAAGACATGGAGACGGCCGTCCCTCTGTCCAGCGGGGGGAGGGGTGTTTGGGGGAGGGTTGTCTCCGAGCTCAGAGGAGCATCAGCCTCCAGCAGAAGTTCAGTCAGAGGAGGCTGAGGTCAGGATCTGGATCCAGGACACAGAGTCTGGCAGATCTGGGAAACATTTGGCTGCTGGGGAAACTTCCAGGGAAATTCATCAGAAAAACATGTTGGGGTGTGTGTGTGTGTGTGTGTGTGTGTGTTCCTGGATGCCCCAATCACACTTTGGTTTTGTGTTAAATGTTCTAAAACATCACTGAACTGGATTATTTCTGTGTGTGAACATGTAGATGAACACATGAACATGAGATGTAGATAAACATAAAAACATAAAAACATGAAACATAACATAAAAGGCTCTGAGCGCAACTCAGGTGTGTTTTCTAGTGTCCAAACGGCTCAGGTGTCATGTCCCCGTGCAGCGCCCCCTTTTGGAAACAGCAGAGTGTCTCCTGTCCCTCTGAGCTCCCTGGGCGTGTTGCTCTGAAAATGAGCTGACCTCAGAGCAGTGTTGCTGCGCTGCTGAAAGTGACTGAGCAGCAAACAGCAGCTCTGAGGTCAGTGCTGCAGGTCTCTCTGCTGTCTGAAGCTCACTATCAGACAGTGATGGTGGCCTCCATAGGGGGCGCCGGCGAGCGTCCGCTCTGCTTGTCCCACACACAGGGCAGGGACGCTGCTTCACCTCAGGGAGCTCAGATGGAGTCCTGATCTGCTCGGGAGCTTTCACTCCGTCTCCTTCCTTCTTACCTGGAGAATCCTCCATTAGAACAGCAGCCCACCAAGGTGTGACACACCTGGCTGTTAAAGGGAGTTCAAACAGACTCAGAGAGATAAAGTAGAGCCATGAGAGTGTGTTCTCTGTCTAAACTGCTTCCTGTTGTCTCTGCAGGGAGACAGAGGGGTCAGAAGTCAGCCTGGACCCAGAGGAGTGGTGGGCCTGCCTGGACCTCAGGTCAGTACCTTGTTTATTCCCAAGTTGACACTCAGGTGTTGGTTTTAAAACGCTCCAGAGGTCAGCATTATTTTCAACAATCTGCTAATGAACAAGAGAGAGTGTTTGCAAATTTGCGGTTGTCATATCTGACGCCTTAATCACAGCGTGTCTTACGTCTTGGCAGCCGCTTACAGCTGAAGTCTGGAAGTGCAGTGACTCTGGTTTGAATTATGAGGAATGAGTCAGAAACTGTTTTTCAGTCATAACTCATCTGACAGGATTTGTGAGTTGGTAACACAGAGTCAGAGAGTCAGCGCCACACTGCAGCTCGTGTTGGCAGCTGCCATCATGTTTTTAACCACAACAACAAAAAGCTGGTTCTGATTAGCACTTTATTTATTTATTTATTTTTTTTGGAAATGGTTCTTGAGTCCAATCCACATGGTTTGGCCTGCCCTCCACTTATCTTATTTATGATGCATGCATGTAGTTTGTTAATGTTGTCAGAACAGATCAGCTTCAGTCAGTCATCAGGCCACAAGACCTCAGGAGGTCCAGGCTTCATTCCTCAAAACGAGTCTGGGGAATAAGCGGTGCTCAGTGTACTCAGGTAACATGAGTTTGAAACACTTTATTCACAGTATAGAGTAAATAAAACTACACAGAAGGTATGTGGCACAGCAGTCTGAGCAGAGAAACCAAAGCAGAGGAGCTGAGCAGCATCGAGTCTGGAGCTCAGCTGCAGAGTCCGGCTGAGACATTTGAACCAAATCCAGAGCACCTTACAGGATTTTAGCGCTGAGCAAAAAACATTTTGACAGCACGTGCTGTTCAACCCTCACAGCGACAACACGAGGTCAAGTCTTCGTCTGTCCGAGGAGAAACATGGAAACAGGAGGAGAGAGCGCAGATGGCTTGAACTGAAATATTTACATCCAATTATTAACAACTCTGTAATAAGCAAAGTAAGAGGTTTCTATGATATGATAAATGAAGGATTCATGATAAAGTAGCTCTACAAACTGTCCGTCAGCAGTAAAGTGACAGCCAGCAGGCTGGGGTCAGTTTATCAAAGCTGCTGTCAGAAAATCAAAAGGTCGACATGAAAGCAGATTTTTTGCAGAGAAAATATGGAAAGAGCAGCTTTTATTTCCTTCTGGCAGGTAAAAGTCAAACCTGCCTGCTGTGTGTTTGCTGCATGTGTCTCTTCTAATTCTACATTCTGTGTTATTGTCATGAGTTAACATGCAGCTGCTCATTGATTGGTCAGATCCAAATTGATTGATTTGAAATAATAAATAATAAAGATGAAGGTGTCAGATGTGAGGAGAAGAGGCCCGCCGCCTGACGTGTGTTCATTTCTCTGTGATTTTTCATGAGAAGAAATTAAATCAGGCTGCATGTTGAATGCTCCTTAGCAGTCAGACGTCAGCGGTAGATGAGTGTGTTGGTGGAACTGGTCTGAACTGGTCTGAACTGGTCTGAGCTGGTCTGAGCTGGTCTGAACTGGTCTGACTGGTCTGAACTGGTCTGAACTGGTCTGACTGGTCTGAGCTGGTCTGACTGGTCTGAATTGGTCTGAACTGGTCTGACTGGTCTGAGCTGGTCTGAGCTGGTCTGAACTGGTCTGAACTGGTCTGACTGGTCTGAACTGGTCTGAACTGGTCTGAATTGGTCTGACTGGTCTGAATTGGTCTGAACTGGTCTGAACTGGTCTGGCTCTGCTGGTTTCGCTGCAGGGAGCTCCAGGATCAGCTGGGAGCAAAGGATCCACTGGACGACGCGGCGCTAACGGACAGAAGGTGTGTGACATCACTTCCTGTGTCACGCCTCCATGACCCAACACACACGCCAACAGCTGATTAAATCAGATTAAGCGAGCACAGAACCAGACTACATCAGATTAAACTAGATTAGACCTGACCAGACTAGACAAACTGGCACTGGGATTAGATGAGAAGTTTAGATTTGACCATCAGATTAAACTGAGCCAAATTGATTGGATTATTTTCCATTAGATTAGATCATAACAGATTAGATTTTATATTAGATTAATTTTAGATTCAGTTGTATTCAACTGGAACACATGGATTAAATTAGAAAAACAAGGTGACTGGATAACATACAGAAAAATATCATATCAGTTTGATAGAGCAAACAGCTCCTGATGATGATGATGATGATGATGATGATGATGATGATGATGATGATGATGATGATGATGTTGTTTGTTGTTGAAGGGTCAACCTGGAGATCCAGGTGTTCAGGGAATTCCAGGACCACTGGGAGCCAGAGGCATGCCGGTAAGGAGCTGTGTGTGTGTGTGTGTGTGTGTGTGTGTGTGTGTGTGTGTGTGTGTGTAATTTCTCTCTGTGCTGTGATCCAGGGGCAGGACGGCAGAGACGGATACGGACTTGCTGGGTCCAAAGGTGCCAAGGTAGGAACCAGCTCCAATGAATTAAAACTACATTTCCCATCAGCCCCGCTGCTTCCTGAGCTCTGTTTGCTCTGGAGGAACAGCGCCCTCTATCGGTAAGAAAGGCTGATCTGGTCCAGTAACAGCATGAAGTGATGAAGCCGCTTGGATACGAGGCCAAACGTCTTCAGGACATAAAACTCAGTCCAGGCGACCTGATGCGGTTTCCCTGAGAAGCCGATGACCTGGACCAATGAGAACATGCGCAGACATACCAGAGCTGTGATTGGCTAGGCCATGTGTGTTTGAAAAGGGGCGGCACCCGGTTGGCACTGAGGCAGGAAGCTTCCTGGAGGTGATTGGCTGTCTGAGCCGCACCAAGTTGGATTTGAACAAATGGGATTGCGGCACCAGGAGTTTTTTCTCTGTGTGTTTAGTTTGGCTCCGCCCCCTCAGTGTATGATGGTGATTTGATGATGATGATGATGATGATGATGATGATGAAGAAAGGGTTGCACGAGCTGCAGTCTTTTATTTGATGGAACAGTTGCTCGTTCACTGAGAGTTTGTCTCTGCACAGGGGGATCCTGGCTTCCCGGGCTATCCTGGCTCTCAGGTGAGTTCACTCGTGTTCCTCTGATCTCCGACTTTCAACAAACCACATCACATGTTCCTGTTTCAGGAGGCAGAAAGGTCAGAGGTCACAGCAGACAGATGATCCTCCTGACATCACAGACGTGAGCGGCTTAGAGACGAGCAGGGAGAAGAAACGAGAGATAAAGAGCGAGGCGGCTCTTATCTCCAATGTACAAAATATTTGACAGCAACAAAACCCGAGTCCCTCCCTCGGAGGCTTTCACAAGAATTTACAGCCGAGAAGAAACGAGCCGTCGCTTTTGTGGTTTTTCAGAGCGCGACTACAAATCTGCTGGGAGCAGGCATTAATATCTGTGTGGCGGCTGCTTCCTGTCGGTCACGTCAGTCTGATGCTCATTTAGTCGGCGGAGCCGAGTCGACTCCCATGGGAACGACTGAGGGACAGCTTCAAAATAAGAGACCGACATTTTAGGCTTTTTAGGTCACTGTGTTGCATCGAATGTGGCTGCATACTGAGAATAATAAATAACTGTGATACTACATTTATCTACATACTCATATCTGTCCAAAAGAGATGAGAGACAGTGTTCAAACAGCAGAAGTTTGTCTGTCTGATCAGAAAATGATGAACTCTTCAAATTAAAGCTGTTTTCTTTTCTCTCAATGTCCAAAGATAACACAGAGGAAAAAGATTAAACAAACAAAAAAATAATATGTGTCGCCATACACATAGCTGTTAATGTAACTGTGAGAAACGCTGCAGAGTTTCCTGCTGATGTTTATTCTGGCTGTGTTTCGGGTGCGCAGGGTGAGGCCGGAGAGCCGGGAACCAAAGGATTTCCAGGCCGCAAAGGAAACGTCGGCCGAGGGGTGAGTGACACCCCGCCTGAGTATTTTTATTCTTCATTACTTAAGAAACTGACAGTATTGACTTGTTTTGTTGATTTGACGGACGCAGGGGAACACAGGCCAGCCGGGAGAACCCGGCGTGCCCGGAGACTCTGGACTGCCGGGACACAGGGTGAGTGCACGATGGAGGGTTTGTTGGAGGAGGGGGCGTTTTTATTTCTGTGACCTTCATTTGAGTGAAAGGCCAGTGGGTTTCAACATGTCATTTTAAAGAGATATACTGAGATATGGCAAACAAATCAGAGCTGCATATGAAAGATACTACCTGAACACACACCCTGAAGCCCAACACACACTGGAGGTCTGTGGCCGCCGGCCCGGCTCTGTCACAGAGACGATTAAACCTTCCAGCAGCTCGGGAGCGGTCGGATTCACACAGCCCATCATGTGGATCTGGAATTAAAAAACACAAAGCAGAGAAGGTGGAGAAGTTAGTTTGTGGTGGATCTTCCTCCACCTCCAGTGGTGTGAGGAGACTGAAGGATAAATGTGTTCAGAGGTTACAGCGCCACCATCTGACTTCTGAGTTTTTTCATATAAAGATGTGTGTTGATTTGGACGTACGGAGGTGAAACCTCTCCTCCAGCCGGTGAAGCGGCGCGACTCTTTTTGCTGCCGTCCAAACAGCAGAAGTGGACTTGGACTGGGTCTGAATGCCCTGTAGCGCCCTCTGCAGGCCAGGAGCTCAGAGACATAAAGTAGAGCCCCTTGTCTCAGTTTGGGTCAGAAACAGTCACTAAAAGGCCATTTCACCCAAAACGCTGGCATGCTCCTTAAACAGTGTACAGAACCAACCAGGCCTGGGACCGTGAGCCGATGTGTGATGCCGTTTAACACCGGCTGGGAGTGGTGACACATAGGATAGGATAGGAATTTATTTATTTGAAACAGGGATGATGCACAAATAAACATTAATCTTGTAGGACAAGAAAAGATGTCTTGGGCTAGGTTATAGCAGCAGTTGCTAATTTCCACCTGTAGTCCCTGGGCAGGTATGACAGTATAAAAATGAACAATTCTAAAAAGAGATTTAACAGGACTAGAAATGAGATGGTGGCCACAGTAGATAAAACGCAGAAGCAAAAGAAACAGAGTAACAAGGAACAAGAGTGCCAACAGCCCATCACCCCCACCCACCCACCAGCACACGCACTCAAACACAAGCACAAGTAGAGTACAATCCAACCCTCTAGAAACCACATTCATACACACACACACTCACATATATCTCACAGATGTGTGCAAACTTGCTTACTAAATAACCAGCTCTTTGATTTGTACATAAGATACACTACCAGTCAAAAGTTTGGACACACCTTCTCATTTAATGTTTTTTCTTTATTTTCATGACTATTTACATTGTAGATTCTAACTGAAGGTATCAAAACTATGATTGAACACATATGGAATCATGTAGTAAAAAAAAAAGTGTGAAATAACTTAAAACATGTTTTATATTCTAGTTTCTTAAAAATGGCCACCCTTTGCTTTGATTACTGCTTTGCACACTCTTCTCTCGATGAGCTTCAAGAGGTAGTCACCTGAAATGGTTTTCCAGCAGTCTTGAAGGAGTTCCCAGAGGTGTTTAGCACTTGTTGGCCCCTTTGCCTTCACTCTGCGGTCCAGCTCACCCCAAACCATCTGGATTGGGTTCAGGTCCGGTGACT
Organism: Myripristis murdjan; assembly: GCF_902150065.1. Taxonomy (NCBI): domain Eukaryota; kingdom Metazoa; phylum Chordata; class Actinopteri; order Holocentriformes; family Holocentridae; genus Myripristis; species Myripristis murdjan. Next base: position 34,174,298 of record NC_043995.1, on the reverse strand, counting down.
GTGGAGGCCAGGTCATCTGGTGCAGCACTCCATCACTCTCCTTCGAATAGCCCTTACACAGCCTGGAGGTGTGTTTGGGGTCATTGTCCTGTTGAAAAATAAATGATGGTCCAACTAAACGCAAACCGGATGGGATGGCATGGCGCTGCAGGATGCTGTGGTAGCCATGCTGGTTCAGTGTGCCTTCAATTTTGAATAAATCCCCAGCAGTGTCACCAGTGAAGCACCTCCACACCATCACACCTCCTCCCCCATGCTTCACGGTGGGAACCAGGCATGTGGAATCCATCCATTCACCTTTTCTGCGTCTCACAAAGACACGGCGGGTGAAACCAAAGATCTCAAATTTGGACTAATCAGACCAAAGCACAGATTTCCAATTTGTTTGGGCCAAGTAACACAAAGAATGGACATTCCTTGTGTTTCTTGGCCTAAACAAATCTGCTTGTTGCTTTTCCTTAATAGTGGTTTCTTAGCAGCTGTTTGACCATAAAGGCCTGATTGGTGCAGTCTCCTCTGTATAGTTGATGTAGAGATGTGTCTAAAATATAAAACATATTTAGAGTTATTTAACATTTTTTTTCTTTGCTACATAATTCCATGTATCTTACTTCATATATTTGATGTCTTCAGTATGTATCTACAATGTAGAAAGTAGTGAAAATAAAGAAAAAACATTGAATGAGAAGGTGTGTCCAAACTTTTGACTGGTAGTGTATATTCTGCGGGAAGGACATTCCACTGCCTCATGGCCACACATGAGAAGGAAGAACTCCCAAATTGAGTTCTACATTGTGGGATGCTACACTCACCCCTCGTAATTCTTGGAGCTGCTCGCACAGTTTTTTCGGAGCAGAGTATTACAAACTTTTTCAGAGGGGGAGCAGTAACACTGTGAATGATTTTGTGTATTAGAGATATATTTGAATGTTTTCTTCAGTTTTCAAAGTTAAGGGTGCCATATTTAGCAAGTACATGACAATGATAGTAATGACATGTTTTTTTGTCATGAATCTTGAGGCTGCTTTTGTACAATGACTCTAGGGGTTACGCAACTGTTTTACATGCTTGAGACCAAGATGTAATACATGTACAGGAGGTGGGGATGATCATTGCATTTAAGTATGTACTTGATGCCTCAATGGTTAGAGAGTTTCTCATATATCTAAAATTTGCTCAATTACATTTTAGTATATTTCTCAGCTTTTTGACATGGCCTTTAAAGCTGAGTGTTGGATCTAGAGTTACCCTGAGATATTTAAATTGCTCTACATGTTTTATTTTTTGCCCATTTACTAAAATCTCAGGATAAGTTTTAACTTTACACCTATTAGTAAAGAACAAGGCCACTTCTGTTGCACTTTTCCCATGGGTATATAAAACAGTGTCATCAGCATACATAATAATATTTATGCCCCTACAGACAGAGGGCAAGTCATTACTATATATACAGAAAAGCAGTGGCCCTAAAATTGACCCCTGTGGAACTCCCAGCATAGATGCTAGGGATGTAGACAATATCCCATTTACTTGCACACTCTGTTGTCTGCCATTTTAAACCAAAGGCAGTGATAAAAAACACATGCCTGAAAATATCAGTACACATGACCTGATGGTGATGATGATAATGATGATGGTGATGATGATGATGATAATGATAATGATGGTGACTGAATGACAGGGTTGTGGTTGCTCTCCTCTGCCTTCAGGGTCCCAGAGGTCCTCCAGGAGTCAGAGCCATGACTGTAAGTTCATTTCAAACTTTTTAAACTTTGAAACTTTCAGCGCTGCCCAATCAGATCTTGTTCACGACATCCAGACCTCATGTTTGTCTTGTCTCAGGAATGCCAACTGATCACCTACATCAGAGACAACTGTGGTGAGTGTCACCGACACACACTCAGAAAATCAGCCGATCGGCTCTAGTCAAGTAGCAGTTTATTATTTTAATGAACTCAGAAGTCAAACTCAGTGACTGGATGGTAAACAACCACCCACAGCTGAAACTATCAAGGATATTTTCAGTGGAACAATTTAGCATCACTTCAAATCTATGTGTTAAAAAGTTTATCTTTTGCCCCGTTCCTGATCAAACTGGGTTCTTGTCACTCGAGTTCAAAGTGCTCATGCCACAAAAAACACTGAATTTTATGAATCAGTTTTTGTGAAAGTATACTGTCCTGTATCGTCCAGTAATCCCAGCTCATCTCTCATGATGTTCTTCTCTCCCCCACAGCATGCTCCTTTGGTAAGTACACTCATGTTGTCTTTCTTATTCATGAGAACCTGTTAGTTTGAGGGAACCAGATGACAGGAGAACCATCTTGTCTTTCTCTGCAGTCTGGCTGACCGACTAATGAAATAATGGAAACTAAATGAAAAAAACATTTTTCTCAACTAAAATAAAAATAAAAATGAGGCTTTACAAAAAATGATCACTAACAGAAACTGTATTATGGGGTTATATAATTAACTAAAACAAATTGTCTTAAAGTTTTCATCTGTCAGTTTATTTGGTTGTTTGTCTTTCCTCAGTGAGGACATTTTTGAAAACGATTTAATATTTTTACTTTCACTAACCTTTTTGTCCCTGACAAAAAACCCATATTACATAAAAGACTAAAACTAACACTGAAGCTCATGAAAACTAAACTTAAACTAAGCATTTTCAAGAAGAAAAAAAAAAAAAAAAAACCAGCAGCTTTGTATTTGATGTCCTCTTGCAAAGCGCTTTGGTCAGCTTGAGCTGTTTAAATGTGCTTTACAAATAAATGTTTCTCACTTACCTAGTCACTGTAAGATCACCAGAACTGACAGGTTTCATTCTCTTGGCAACATAGATGTTGTCACCAAATTTCATGGTGATCGATCAGATGGATGTGGAGATGTTACCCCCGATTTATCACCAAAATGCACTTTGATATTAGAATATAGTCCTAAGTCCTATGGTCCTTCACTAAATATTTGATCCACAAGAATTTTGACCACCTACAATATTTTAAAGAGTCATTGTAAAGAAAAGGCAAATCAGTGTCAAGCTTCTTTTTTAACTCACTGTGTAAGAAAGCTGTACTTTGACTCCTTAGCAAAATTTGGAATGTTAATAAACTTTACTTATATATCAATTTTGTAGAGAAAGTTCTTTACCGAATCATTAGAAGGGTGTGCAGAGGAAAGAAGAAACAGCATGAGGTGAGCACAGGGGAAAAAAAACAGCAATATTTAAAGCAGTGCAAGGCAATGGGGAGGAGAGTAAATAAACAGAATAAAATATGACACTATCCAACAGCCGGTTCATAAAAGTGCTGAGCAGTGATTTAAAAGGTGATTTGGCCAGCGTTAGCTCCTCGGCCGGGGCCTGAGTGTGAGCAGCAGGAGTGTGTTGCTGCTGTGAAACATGGTGTGTATGAAGGTTTGGTTCCTCTAACTCTCCTTCCTCTGCTGCAGATCGGATGGCGTGTCCGGCCTATCCCACCGAGCTGGTGTTCGGCCTGGACATGTCCGAGGACGTGACCCCGGCCGCCTTTGAAAGGATGCGCTCCGCCCTCCTCTCCCTGCTGGAGGACATCGCCATTGCCGAGAGTAACTGTCCGACCGGCGCCCGCGTGGCCGTGGTGGGCTACAGCGCCCACACCAAGTATCTGATCCGTTTCCAGGACTACCGCCGCAAGAAGCAGCTGATCGACGCCGTGAAGAACGTTGCCCTGGAGCGCACGGCCAGCCGGCGCCACCTGGGTGCGGCCATGCGCTACGTGGGCCACAATATCTTCAAGCGTGTCCGGCAAGGGGTGAGGATGAGGAAGGTGGCTGTCTTCTTCTCCAGCGGGCCGTCCCAGGACTCATCTGACATCGTCACTGCGGTGATGGAGTACCGGGCCTCCAACATCGTCCCGGTGGTCGTCTCTCTGCAGAGCAGCCCTGCCATCCGGCAGGCATTTGAGGTGGGTGTGGTTTCACCTGCACAGGTAACCGATGGCATGTAATTTACACTTGGGCACTCCCTCTCAGGCATTCTGCATCCAAACCAGATGTTGTAGTCTCCAGAAAGAAAGTTTGAACGTCCAGTCAGCAGTTATCATTCCTGCCTGGCTCTATTGCCAACAACATTTTCTTCTCCAGATCTCAAATCCAGATGAATATTTATTATTGTTTTCTTTTTTTTTTTTTTTAGTAAATTCTTGCTATAATCACTGCGCTGCATCAGAGCTGAAGACATTATCCAGTACAATCAAAACAGCAGGAGGAGGTTTCCTCCGCTGAACCCATTTCTTCATTCCAGCTCCTTGTGCACTCATTCTCCCTTTTTAGCTCAGATTATATTAATGTCTCTTGCCTGAACTTTTCAGTGCTGAGACGATGAAGTTGCGCTTGAATAAAGTTACTTGGGTCATAAACTACATCATGATCTCAGATAACAGTGAAATGAAAGATGCTGAAGCACTGAGATAAATGATGCTTGGATTGTGCAGAAGGGAGTGCAACTTGGAAGACGAGCGGATTTGTGGATTTTAGATTGTGTCACCAACTGTCCACAAGCCAGAGGAAATCCCTCTGAGAATTATTCAGAGAGCTTTGTACCTCTGGCAGGCAGAGACTGAGCTGTGAGAAATGACGATGGCTGTTTTGTCTCAGGCTGATGACACGGGGAACTCCATCTTCACGGTGCTGGGGAGGTCGCAGAACCTGGCTGCTGGGCTGAGGAGGGTCCAGCACTGTGCCATCTGCTACGGTAAGCAGCGAGGCTCAGTCAAGGCACACACACATCTAACAAGAGACAGCAAGTTTGGTGCTGCTGCTGTCAGCATCTGGTCCTGTTCAAGATGGACGGCTTGCATTGGCACAGTGATTGGACTGTTTTCCAGATAGGTTGTATCTTAAGACTACTTAGTATTCAGATTACAACTCAGATTACAACAAAAAAACATGCAACTATTGCGTTCCTCTTTAACCATAGACTTTATATGTGGTGCCAGTTAAGGGCAGTCAGTCCAGGAGCATTTGAAGCCCCTCAGCAAGATGTTGGAGGATGATGCTGCTGTCAGGGTTTCCTCCAGGATTTTTCGAAACTGTGGGGGAGGGCTTCGGGGTGGGGGGTGGGGGTGGTAACGTTATATCACGCAGGTAACATTAGGAACATTTAAATATTACAGTGGCACGGTACACATCAGTATCATTTCTATTCCTCAGAACTTGAGGGCATAACGTGATAAATCAAGAACATTGAACCTCCCTTATCTAACATTACATGTCAAATTTTGCATGCACGCGCACAGAATTTGACCCTATTTAATGTGCACGTGCAGAATGAAATTAATTTGTTTGTCTTTTTTAAGTGCTAATTTTGTAGATTACATGTAGATGCCCATAAAGTCACTGTCTGTGGCTGACTGAGTTAACATAATTATGATTGAGCATATGACAGTGATGAAAAGCTCTCTTTTCAGTATTGCAGGATTTATCAACTGTAACTGGTGAATAATAATGTCAGTAGCCATACCAACATGTAGAACTCAGGCTTTTTTTATTTTTGCAGAAAGGTGATCGTCATAAACATGTAAACATACACCTCCTGTCTGTGTAGTAAATCATTTACTTCAGTGTACAACAGTATTGGTCTTTGATTGCAAAATAAAATTTAAAAACACACCTGGTATTCCCAAATTGTTTGATATCCCTCTCCATGATTGGGCTTTTATTAATGAGGTCATGGTAGGACTGTAGTCTGGTATCCCACAGCTCTGCACACAGAGAGACAGCCACAGTGATGCTTTCCTCCATTGTTGTTTTGCCGTTCTGCCAAAATCCACCAGATTTTTTCCTTATTCCACTATTCTCTCCTATTGGACACGCCGAGGTTACATCACAGGGCTCTGCGCCCAACTTAAAAATTTTCAACTTTGGCGCAGTGTGTACAGGCGCCGGCCGAGGTCTGCACCGTACGCGTGCTATGTGAAAGCCCGGGACTCTGTGACGTTCGGGGCTACCGAAAAAATATTCGGGGCTAGAGCTCCGGAAGCCCATGCCTGACGACGGCACTGCATTAAGCTATGTAGTGCCGTTTTTCAAAATGTATGTGAAACGTAACACGTGAAGGCCAAATTGTGCATCCTTAACGTTAAACGTTACAGTCGGTAACAATGCAATGTTAACATTAACGATAACATTAGGGTTGTTTTCACAGGCTCGAACAAAAAAAATGATTAAACTTAATCTTGCGTAGGTACCTTTCTCTCGCCCTTTTCTCTGCCTCTGCTTCTTACCGCCTCCACTCTTGAGCGCGCAGCAGTAGAAGCAAACAGGCGTGTGATGACTCCGGTGTTCATTTTTCAAAATAAAGTGGCTGGCTGCTGTGTTTCTGCAGACCCCTGCAGGCCTCTGCAGGAGTGTGCCGGCGTCCAGGAGGTCCCGAGACCCCAGGCGGTTGATGTGGACTTGGCCATGGTGGTGGACGGCTCCAGGGAGATCCAGGCCGACCAGTATGCCGGCGTCCAGCAGCTGCTGGGCTCCGTGTTGGAGCAGCTGGCCGTGAGCCCGCAGCCCCGCCGGGCCGACGACCAGGCCCGGGTGGCCATCGTGCAGCAGAGCGGCCGGCTGTATGGGGGGGCGTCAACGGCCGGCCCGGCGGCCAAGCTGGAGTTCGACCTGCAGGGCTACCAGGATCGGGGGCTGATGAAGAGGCACCTGGTGCAGAGCATGCAGCAGCAGGGCGGCCCCTCGGCGCTGGGACACACGCTGGAGTTTGCCCTCAGGGAGGTGCTGCTCAAGGCCAACAAGCCCAGGAGGAACAAGCTGCTGCTGGTCGTGGTGGGCGCCGAGACGGCCCACTGGGACCGGGCCAAGCTGCACTACATCTCCCAGAAGGCCAAGTGCCAGGGGGTGGCGCTGTTCGTGGTGGCCGTGGGAGAGCACTATAATCGGACAGAGGTGGAGGAGCTGGCCAGCCTGCCCGTCCAGCAGCATCTGATCCATGTTGGTCATCTGAAGCTGGAGGAGCAGGGCTACGCCCAGCGCTTCCTCAGGGTCTTCCTCAACGTCCTCAACAGTAAGAGACACACAGGGGAGCCACTTTCAGGGCGTTTTCACACCTGCCTCATTTAGTCTGATTTAATCCAGCTCTGGTGCGTTTACGCTGTTGGTTTGGTTTGTTTGGGCAGCCGTGAAACCAATCGCTCTCGGGTGTGAACCAAAACATCCAGACCCAGACCCCACTGAGGAGGTCTGAAACTCTGGAGCGGTCGGTTGGTGGTGTGAATGTGAACCAACTTAGATTTGACCAAACTACAGGAAGCGGTAGGCCTCCGTAGCTCAGGTGCGCATTGAAACTAACATGGTAGTGTTAGCAACTAGCAGCTAGCAACACAGGAATGCAACAAAGCCAGGATTCACATGATGCAATAAAGAAGCATAAAGCCCAATTGAGTCCCGCGATAATGAAGAAAGTGTCAACTGCCCCACTGATTTGACCCACAGCAGCTGGACTGCAGGTGTGAAAACGCCCTCAGATTAGACGTGATCAGAATCATGCAAGATTTGAACATTAGAGTTTTGTGTGTAAATGTTGGAAGTGACATGGTGTTAACTTGGATCTGTCTCAGGGGGAATGAACACGTACCCACCTGCCTCTCTCAAACGAACCTGCGACCAGCTGGAGAGCCAGCAGGGACAAGGACAGGAAGTGTTTTTGGACGGGTAACAGAACAGTCACTGTTTTTACATGCACTTCAGTAATCTGGTGATTTACCTCAATAATAATGATAATAATGATGATAATAAAAGTGATGATTCTAACAGCTGAACAAATGCTACTGCTATTATATTCACTGGATGTTGAATCATGTGCTTGTGATGTCAAGTAATGTACGTGTGTGTGTGTGTGTATGTGTGTGTGTGTGTGTACAGGCAGGGCGAGGCGGAGCTGATGGCGGAGGAGGAAGAGGAGGAGTTTCAGGAGCAGACAGGAGCGGCGACGCAGGCCGGCCAGCTGGATGTCATCGACACTTTGTCCAGAGGAGACGCACAGAGTGTCCCCTCACGACCTAACCTGATCGGTAGTGCGCACACACACACACACACACACACACACACACACACACACACACACAAAATACAGCATTTTGGATACAGCTGTGCACCAGCTTTGCTCAGGACGTCCCGCTCCTGCCTGATTGCATCTGCGCTGTTTTCTAACTTCTCTGTTTTCATTTTTTAATGTGTGTTTCATCACACTGCACATGAACTAACCCTACATGTGAGACACGTGTGTGTGCATGAGTCGTGCTGTAGCTCCGGCATGTTTCCTCCTCCAGCAGAGCTTCTCACGTCTCACACCTGCACCGGCTCTAGCTCTGTGACAGAGTGTGTGCTGTGTTAGATCACAGAGGTGTGTTGGCACACAGGTGCTACAGATGGGATAAAACACTACCTTAAACCTTTACTCCCAAAAAGTCAATAAACAAAAAGAATTGCCTCCATTAAACAGATTTATTAAATCTATTATGTCAACTTCCCACTTTATACAACTTGAAATGTCCCTTAAAAAACTCCATGAGAAACTGAAAAATCCTTTCCATCACAATCCACAGGCAAAAAAATCCCTCTTCAAAATGCAAAAATGGAACTCCAAGACATCAATGCATTTAGCAAAAAGCTGTTGTTTTTTTTCCTCTCGTTTTGTAGTTTTTTCAGGTCATGGAAACTTTTCTTCCCGTTATAAAAAAGAAAAACCCGTGGATATCCTATAAGGAGTAATAAAAACTAAAATATAATAAAATATATCTGCAGACCTTTCAGCTGTGAACCTTTGCATAGACTATATTTATAATGAAATAGATCTACAAAATATCTATAGCATAAAGGTGCATGCTGTTAATGTATAATTAATTATAATTAATTAAAATGAATATTTCTTAGTGTTATTATTATGTTGACAAGACGATGGATACAAGGCAGCAGCTCACACACTTCAGCCACTAAACATCCTGCCTCAGGCACGATCCTGCAAGAAGCTCCAAGCTCGTCAGGAAGATTTTATGTCCTGTGTCCCACAACAGTAATAATATCACATATTATATAATTATATAACAACTAATATAACAATAATAATACTTTAAAAAGCCAGAGGAGTGTTTCCAGACGTGTCGAGGCTGTTGTAAGTCCTTTTTACACATTAGGCCAGATGCACAAACCACTTTTCCCCCTTAATATTAATTTGAAAGTATGATGGCATATTAGTGCCACTGTAGAGAAACAAATGATGGACCCATATTCTGAGCGGTGATGTCACAAAAAGTGAAACTTCAATACCACGTCGATGCCAGCAGCCCAAAAACATGACCGCACCCGCTTTCTATGGCACTGCAGACACCACATGTATTTATTCAGATGTAGTATTTATTTAGCTTGAGCCTTCAGCGGGCCGTAACATATTCTTGTGGAACTGAAGGGGGCAGTATACACACGATTTACGCTCGTTCAGGTGTGGCCAAGGAAGAGACAAACACACCTGAGCCTCGGCTCGTCCAGCAGAAACACAGCGAGAGGCGGGGATGGAAGGATTTTCATCAGGGGACTGTGATAAATTCACAAAAACAAAATATGCAAACGATGCCATCGAAGTTTCCCGTTAAGAAGCTGTTTCTTTTTCTAATTATATATAAGCCTGTTTATTATTTCCATATTTCTGTCATGTCTCTGCTGGACACTGCAGGTGGAATTCTGTGCAATCTAAGAAGTTGTAATTTAAGCACAGATGACTTATTGTTTGTTTTAAATACTTGAATGTTCAACAGATTTTAATAAAGCAGTGGATGTTGAAGTAAATAGGATTTTTTCTTTTTTTTCTCCGTGGTATGGAAGCGGGTATGGAGAACAGTGGAACAGTCTCTGGTGCTGCTGGTATCGACCACTGACTTTCTGCTATTGTGTCAACCCTCACCATGAGAGAAAAATGTGGATATTCTCTGAGGTTCAAGTGCTCTATTTATTGAGATTAACTCACAAATTTATGAGAAAAAAAACTCCTTAGATTATAAAGTTACAAATTTATGTGGAAAAAACTGGGAAAATAGTTTTCCTTATCGCTGCAAGTACAGTGGTGGAAAAAAGTTTTCGGACACCCCATGCATTTGTGAAATATTGCATTAAGAATCACTCTTAGGTCTTCAAGTGCAATTTCTTTTAGTACAGTCACAGCCAAAATACTAAACAAATCCTAAAAAAGCCATTAAAAACTTCAACTTGATTGGTTCCATTAAAATACATAAGAAATTTTGAGTATTGGGTCATTTTGGTACCAGTGATGAAGGTCGTTCTATTTATTAAAAGACAAAATTTTTGTTGCCAAGCTTCGTGTCTGTATAAAGCAGCACATCTGAAAGTTCTTCAGACACAAAAACGGCTAAAACAAGGAACCTAATGCAGGAAACACGCCTGAAGATAAAGATTCTCAGCCAGGAAGGGTCCAGCTGCCGCCAGATAGCCAGGAAGTGCAGATGCAGTCCTTCAGCAGCTGGATCCACTCTGCAGAAATACAGACGAACCAACAGCTTGGAAGACAAACCAAGATCTGGGCGTCCAAGGGTTTCTTCAGCAAGAAATGACCGCAGGCAAAACCGCCCAATGACATCACAGGAGCTTCAGCAGCAGAGGTCAAACCAAACTGGTGTCCAGTGTTCCACCAGCACTGTACGTGGCCGACTTTTAGATCAGGGCTTAAGGTCCTACAAGGCTATCAAGAAGCCCCTGATCAATGAGAGACAGAGGTTAGCCCGGCGTCCAGGAACTGGAAGAAGATTCTGTGGTCAGATGAGTTCAGTTTCCAGCTTTATCTTCCTCCTACTAATGTGAGGGTCCGCAGAAGGCCAGGCGAAGCATTATCTCCAGCATGTACAGTACCTACTGTCAAGCGTGGTGGAGGCAGTATCATGGTTTGGGGATCATGAGTGCTGCTGGTGTTGGTCATCTCACTGTCTGTGATGGCACAATGAACTCTGCCAAGTATTGTACCGTTCTCAAAGCCCACATGCTCCTTTCTGCGCGTGCACTGTTCCATCGAGGTAAAAACTGGATGTTTCAGCAAGATAATGCCCCTCGCCTCACATCCAAGGCCAGCAGAGCTTGGCTGCAGGAGCACAGTATCCAGGTCTTGGAGTGGCCAGCTCAATCCCCGGACATGAGCCCCATTGAAAATCTGTGGTGGATTATCAAAAGGTCTGTTTCAAAGCATAAACCAAAGAATTTAGAAGAATTAAAAGCAGTAATTCAAGAAGAATGGGACAAGATTACCCCTCAACAGTGTGAAAGGCTCGTGGGGAACATGCCAGCCAGGATTAGAGCTCTATTACGTGCCAGTGGCAGGACTACTAAATGTTAATTTGATGATGTGATGGTTTATTTATTTTTTGTTCAGTTTTGAACACATTGTCTGTTATTTGTTGACTTTGATACCGACAATGTTGAGAACTGACATATTTAAACTGTTATGAATTTAGTTTTGTTAGTTTTTCTTGTAAACAATAAACAAAAAATATAATTTGTATTTGTTTGTATCTGTCTAATGCAGTCACACCTTTTGAAACACAAAAAAGATTTTTCCACAAATACTTCATGATAATATTTGAGATTGTGTAAAATTTTAAGGGTGTCCGAAAACTTTTTTCTACCACTGTAGAGTTTGCTGAGGTCAGTGGCTGCAGGCTTGACGCACGGCAAGCGACTCTCTGATTACATATTGATTACACATTGATTCTATATTGCTGATGAAATGTGTGACTTGTGGCTGGTTGTGTGCTTTGACAGATCCGAGCTCCGTGCTGAGAGCCGAGCCGAGCGACGTCCTGTCCACAGGTGAGGGCCGGCAGCCGGCAGCAGGGCTGAGCCATGCAGCCATATCTCATCAATACCATCATTTATTTCTTTTTGGCCAACTTGCAAATCACTTTTTTTCTCCAATTTTTGACTTAATCCAAGTGAATTTACTCAGGATTCATTTCGTTAGACATTTATACGATCCCAAGCTATGTGTGAGTGATTGTTCTACCATTATTTCCAGTAGTGGTTCTCAAATGGGGGTACGCGTCCCCTTAGGGGAGTACATGAGAATTTTTTAAAATGTTAATTCAAAAATAATAAATAATAAAAAAAAATATCAGTCATGCACAATTCCTGAAATAATGAGCCTGTGCTACAATAAGTTCAATAAAAAATGTAAATGTAAGTTTAATAAAGCATGTTTTATTTTCTGTATTGCCTCCAGGGTTCCCGAAGTCTCGTTTCTATTTTTATTTCAGTTAAATGTGTTTTGTATTTGTGATTTTGTTGTATTTTTGTGTCCGTGCAGACGCCTGCTTCCTCCGCCAGGATGCCGGCGGCTGCCAGAACTACACCATGATGTGGTACTTTGACACCGTGCAGAGCGAATGTTCTCGCTTCTGGTACGGCGGCTGCGGCGGCAACGGCAACCGCTTCCCGACGCAGGAGGAGTGCGAGCACCTCTGTGTGACCAAGAGCCGATGAAGACAAGGAGGAGGAAGCGGAGCGCTGACAAAGACATCGTCCCGGGCGGAGCGACGCACCATCAGAAGCCTCCGGAGACATCATGGGCTCCTGCTGGTTTAGAGGCAGTTGGGGAGACGCCGGCTGCCTCTGGATCAGCTCTGAGGGCCAAGAGTCTGCAGCTTTTCACTGGAAACAGCAAACCCTGCAGCCGCCGGTCTGACCCAGGAAACCAGTGGCTCAATCCGGTTTTTGTCTGCAGTGAAAAACGAGACGCTTGGGCCTCGATGGCGTTAAGACTGAAAACACACCACATGTATCAGGAAAACACAAGGTGCCTTAGAAAATATATGCAACACCAAGGCTGTGACGGCGCATCACGGCCGCTGTAGAGAGAGAAAAAATGATGAAGCTGGGGGGTAATATTCTGAGAAAAAAACTCAGAATTTCCAAGATTAAATTGGAAAATTTATGAGACAAACTCAGTGTGTTCTTTTCTCCTGAATAGGCTGATGGGAAGATCAGCAGCATTTACTTCTTACTAAATGAGAGCAGAAGAAAAACTACTTTTTCCTTGTAAATTTACAACATCAACAACAACCGCTTTTCTTCCCCGCAGTGGCCCTGATGCGCCGTCGTACCGAGGCAGATCTCCTGTGTGATATTGAAGTGAAAAGCCTTTATTCAGCGGCCCTGTTGTTGCGTTTGGGCCCCTGATCAGACCGGCCCCTGAATAAAGATTTATTAAAGGTTTATTAACACTTTGATCACAGGGAACAGCTGCTATAGTATTTTTTCTTGAATATTCATGTGTTATTTTATTCCTCAGCCACAGAGTACCTTCATTCTTGTTTAGCACCCACTGGAGTGCTGTTTTTTTTTTTTTTTTCATTGATGTTTTCCTTTAGAAAATGATTGACTGTTTACCGCTCCACTGTTCCACATGGACCCGGCCGGCGACACAGGAAACGTCTTGTTCCAGGTTCCTTCAGCGAATCAGAAGCATCAGGTGCTAAGTTGTGAAGTCAGAGGCCAGATGTATAAAAGATGAGCACTAATAAAAGTTTTGTACTCACAGAGGTGGAAAGGCGGCGTCACTGTCATTGTGTTCATGTTAATGAGCTCCACGTCCACACCTCGTCAGCCCCGACAAGTAACCATAGACATGCTTGTTGAAATGACTCTCTCTCATCCTGTTTAGCCTTTTTTTTACTTCAACTATCTCCCTGCATGGCAAACAGAACCTGAAGGTCTCGATAAATCAGACAGTTCAGGAAATGTTCATCATTTCTCTTCTTCAGCGTTTAGTGTATTTATGATCACGGGCTGTGGGCGAGGTCTGTACCTGCGGCCTCAGGTGCGCTGAGCTGGTGTCTGTCTGCAGCCCTGCCATCAGACCTGCAGCTGCTGCTGAGGCCGGCCTCACGTGCAGCCTGCATGCCAACTTCACTTCTGTGCAGCCCAGCTGTTTTCTGTGGCTTTCTCTGGATCAAGCATCAAATGAAAGTCCTGACGTGGGTTTGCATCACGACTTGACATGTTAACGATGCACCAACAGTAAAACCTCAGGGGACTGTGATAAATTCACAAAAACAAATCTGAAACCTGGAAATGATTGCATGAATGTTGCATTTTGAAAAGCCAGACTCACAGATAGTCAATCTCTCGTCATTCCGTGAAAGATTAAACTCATGTGGCTGTCAGCTTCACAGCGACGTGGTGTGACGGTGGTTTATGGAGACGGGACAGGTGATTGGTCTAATTTTAGTTTTCAATAGTAGCAGAGTTTGCCGTCCAACAAGTCTGAGAACAAAATAATCGGGATTAAACTTCTCTCGTGCTGCATTCTGTTTCCATGTGCGGTGCGTTTTTCTCCCGTCGCCTCCCTCTCACACAGCCGTTGACATGTTGAGTCCAGCCCGAGCCAAGATGGCGGGGAGCGAGCGAGTCTGATGAGGAACAGCAAACAGCAGGCAGGACGTGCAGCGTCGGGGCGCAGCGACATGCCGTCCGGCTGAGCTTCAGATCAGGGAGCAGGACTCAAAGCTTTGAGTTTCTTGATCAGATCCGTTTCTTCTGCAGAGAAGTTCATTGGTTTACTGCAGGTTACGCCCAAAACAGCCAGGACTAATGAAGAGACTCAGTCCAGCCTTTAGAACCAGGAGCAGCTCAGCCTTTTGTCCAGCGTTCAGACAGCAGCAGCTCTGCTCATTTCATTTCAAATAGGAACATTTGTCCATGGAAACACACACACACACACACACACACACACACACACACACACACACAGACACACACTGCACCAGTCAACAGTCTTATTTGTTCCATACAGTCCAGCAGCCACTGAATGGAAATGATTTATGATAAAACAGTAAAGGATCAAAAACTAGAGAAAAGTAAAGCCCCTTTAACTTCTTCGTCCACTGCAGCCGTGCTCGATCGTATGAAAAGTTCAAGGCTTTTTAGTTTTGTTTTCTTCACCAGTTCAAGTTCACTAAATCCACGACGTCCAGCAGTCGTCATATTCGAGAAGCGTCATCTCAGTGGCGACCAAAATAATCCTGATTATGATTTCTGTTGGAATCGAGCAGCACCAGGTGAGGCCAGGAGGTGTTGAATGTGTGGATACTCATGTCTGCACACACACACACACACACACACACACACACATCACTTGTTTGCCTGCAGTGCCGCCTGCAGGTCGTCGCTCTGCCGGCTGTGGAGGCGTGGGCTCACTTCGCTGGGTGGGGCAATGAACCCGCCGGCTTCATGGTAAAAAACATAAACAATAAACAATGAATAAATAAATCTTTGGAATTGCAGCCAGGCTGTGTGTCTTCCTGCTCGCATGGCTCTGCACTTTGGATGTGGTTTGAATGTGCTTTGGGAAAGGGGAAAAAAACATATTTTGAAATCATAATATAATTTTTCAGAGTGATGAACTGTTTACAATGAATGAGAATTAGGGTTAGAATTAGATGGAAAGAGCAGATCTTTCATTTGTCAAACCTGTCTGCTGTGTGTTTGCTGCATGTGTCTCTTCTGCTTGATGTAATTCTACATTCTGTGTTATTGTCATGAGCTGACATGCAGCTGCTCACTGATTGGTCAGATACAAATTGATTGATTAAAACTAATAAACCAGAAAGTAGTCTAAAATCTCCATGTGTCCACTCGGGTCACACTGAGTTTAGTAAACATCAGCAGAATGTGATGCTGATGTCATCAGTCTGCGTCAGGTCGTGGTCACGGAGGTGGATGCAGCCATAGACATAATATACGTAGACGCCTCATGACGTGCTGGAACGTGAGCAGCGTCGCCGCCATATTGGATGGGTCTCTTCACTCTAGGCTAGCACCAGAGTCAACCAGAGTCAATGGAGAGCGAGCAAAAATGCTGGTATTTTGTGCAGCTTATGATTGCAATAACCGGCACAGGATTGAAACCAGATCGCGTGGGATTACCTTTCAGAAGTAAGACTGAACAATGATTTTGGTTATTTTACCATTTATAATATTATATCACCGTTACTTACGTGTAACGTTATTACAGCAGGAACCGGTACTCTCTCTCTCTCTCTCTCTCTCTCTCTCTCTTTGACTCTTGCTGTTTTGTTTTTTTTTTCTTTTTAAAGGTTTCCCAGTGATACAGGCTTGAGGAGGCAGTGGGAAGTTGCTATAAGACGGGAGGGTTTTGTTGTGACCGAGTGGTCAAAGCTCTGTAGTGAGCAGGACGGGTCAGACTGTCAGTGATGTCCTCTGTGTGTGTGTGAGTGAGAGAGAGAGAAAGAGAGAGAGAGAAATTCAAATGAACAATCAAACTTGTTTCTTTTTTAAATTATAAAATTAATTCATTTATACATTTATCTATATGCCATACCATATGTTTTTGTTATAATACAAAGTCTTTCAGCATGAAAGTACTTATTTTTAATGTGTGACAGCATCCTGTATCATAACTGAAACTCTGCTGTTTGTAACAAACCAAACCGTGGGAAAATCGGGTAAAAATTCGGGGAGTTATGGATTATTAAAGTTGGGGATACAGTAGAAATAAATGCAGTGGGAGCGCATTAGGGACCCATCCAAGATGGCGGCCACGCTGCTACGTCAGCTCCAATAGGCAGCGGCAGCCTATGAGGCGTCTACGTATATTATGTCTATGGATGCAGCTGTGTGACATCACAGCATGCTTCTGGACGACATCATGGCGTGACATCATTGCATGCTGCTGGACGACGCCTGCATTGGGCGGGGGGATTGGATGTCACCCAGGTGTTGCAAGGCTGCAACAGCCGACATGCTAGTGACTGGCATTGTGGGTAATGTAGTATCTGAGGTTTGTAGAGGTCAAAGGTCATGGAAGGCAGCATTTCCTGGTCTCTGCATAATTTTTTTTTTTTTTTTTTGCTGCTTTTTTTTTCTTGACAGTTTCTTTAGTACAATATGGTTGACATCTGTTTCCACTATTCTGTCTTCCCTCACGTATGTACATAGGGAGGACAAAAACTAGAAATCCCTCTCAGTGTAATGCAGTCCAGTAGCAGACCTCTGCATACTACAGCCTCGGTAATAAACACAGAATTAAAGTGACACATTCTGCACAATGTCAACACAAACTGAACATTATACACTTTGTTAAAAGGTGGAGTTTATGGCAGAGCTGAGTGGACGACCAGATGTGATCAGATGTTGGTGTCCTATCAGAGAGAAGCCTTACAATGTGTGTGTGTGTGCGTGTGTGTGTGTGTGTGTGTGTGTGTGTGAAATTGGTGGGGATGGCTGTAAGAGGGCTGCAGTCTCCCTGAGATAACCATGTCTCTGTGATGATAAAAGTCTAAATTATTAAATTTAATAAACATGATTTGTTGGGCTCGTATTCACAAACATCTTAAGGCTAAAAGCAGCTCCTAACTTGCCAATTTAGGAGGAACTCTTAAAAATAATGGGCGAGTCAGTCCTAATGTTAGGACTCTTACATTTCTCTGCTCAGAGAATTTGTGTCTCAGCTCTAGTTTGGCTCCAAGCAGCTCCTGACTCTGCGATGAGGTCAGGGACCCGAGAGACTCCTGAGTCTCTGAGAGCAGCTCAGAGCTGCAGCCCCGTGATGCTGCTGGCAGGACGGCCCAGCTCACTGTCAACCATCCAGGCCTCCTCCTGATAATGCAAGATAGATTTAAAAATAAAACTTCACAAGTTAATATAATTTAAGGATGTCTCAAAGTTCAGTATAGCATTTGTTAATTGTTCCCTCTTCTAAATTGATTGAATGGTAGAGAGTAATACACTGTAGGGCCTGACCGATATGGATTTTTTGCGGCCAATGCCAATTCTGATATTAGGGAATGAAAAAAAAAATCCGATAACCGATATATCGGCTGATTAAATTTTTACATTTTTCAATTAAAAAAAAAAGACAAAATACCTGCATTGGATGGCTTAAATATAGTTCCAAACACTTGTTACAAAGATATTAATTGAAGGGAGAACATTTTACTATTTTCAAATACTTTTATTATCAGAAATTGTGTGGAACAAGCAGCATATGAACAATTTGAACATAAAACAAGTCAAAAATATGATGTGCAAAAAGGCAGCATCATCATGTCATCATGTTTAGCTTTAAGGTGCTGCCATAGGTTGGTTGTGTTTTTTGCTTTTTGCTTGCTTGATCCCTGGGTTACAGAACCTGCACAAATATCACAGACTGCTTCACCAGTGACATCCTTGGTGAAGTAGTCCCACACCGTACCAAGTCCACCTTCTTTTGCCATCTGATAAAAACAGTAAGACATGATAGACATTAGTTAAAAAATAACGTTACAAATCTGTCTAGTTACGTGGGCCATTTTGAAACTCAGACATGAAGCATTTGTCTTACTTGTGTTCACATGAATATGGCGTGTACACTCCTGGCCACTTCACTAGACTAAACCTATTACTTTAAAATGTTGTTGACTGTAAGAAAGCTGATAATTCTTCTTTATGGTTATTATTGAGGTGGTAGTGGGTGTTGGTGTGAGGAGCATCATATTGAGGTGTCTGATATTTTGTCAACCCCACTTACATGCACCAGAGGGTCAAAATACTCTGAACCCCTCTCAATATACTGCTCTCCACACCAACAGCAACACCCACTATCATCTCAGTAAACATAAAGAAGTCTGACAGCGTCAACATTTACAAAGTAATACATTTATTAAAGCAGAATTCATGGTAGGCCTGTTATTGGTGTGCATTACATTGCACAGAGTCTACTGAAGTGGTCAGTGAGTGTATTTAATGAATTATTATCTGTAGGTAATAGGTTGGTGGATAAAGAGCGTCATAAAAGTCTCTGGTAAAACATGATTTGAAATGCCCCTCTCTGATGTCCTCTAAACGTGCGTTCACATTTTCTTTCCTCCATGAAGTTAGAACTTGGACCAGAAACTCTTTTTCCTCCTCAACGCCACAAGTTAAAAAACACAGTCGGTGCTCAGCTGTAAATGAATGCAGCCCACAGGGTTTCTGCACGGCGACGACGCGTTATCCTAATGTGCTCCGGCCTGATCTAGTCTGCCAGCATGCAAAGTGTTTCAAAGATCATATTGCAAAGATCATATTTAAGTTAGGTTATCCTAACTTTAGCTTGCTAACATATCAGTCAAGCGTGACAGACAGAACGAGGCTCGCCATGGGAAATGGGAAACTTACTGAGTTATTGTTTATTTCACATACTAGTTATAAACTTACCATTGAAGCAAACCGCTCGGCTCAGTAAATGCGCTGTCGGCTCTTCAGTCCTCTCTCTCTGCTGTGGGGTGACTGTGGAGTGGGACGTGAAAGAAGTTGGAGCGCCCTCTACTGGAGACGTAACACAAGAACATTACTTCTAAGAAAACACCGTATTCCCTGCATTTTACTAATGGAAAAGTAAGTGTTAACATCGGCGTCAATCGGCCAACTTTTGGCCGATTACCGATTATTCCCTAATGGCTATAATCGGCCAATTAAATCGGCCGACCGATAAAATCGGTCCTAATACATTGTAATGTTGAGTATTTACAGGTAAGTGGCTGATATGTTACCTGTTGCAGGTGTTTGGCGCTTTGCAGTCTCTGTCCTCACCTGAGACTGAAGAGCTCACCACCTTTTTTCACAGTCATCAGTCTGGCTGATGAGTGGGGGAGCTGCACTGATCTGAACTCACATCTGTTCCCATGATTCTTTTCTGCATCTTGATGTCAGCCCTGCTCCATATTTCCCTTTAATGAGATCCTTCCTGTCATGCACAAGTTCTGCAAGAAGGAGGCGCTGTTCCTGCGTCCACTTTGGCTTTTGCTGTCTTTTGGAGGCAAAGCTCCAAATGTTCTAGCAGCCATGGTCACTGTAGGGTCTACATGATACTTGAAGGGCTGCGTCTATACATGTGCACATCATTTTTGGCCTGTTAAAAGGGTTTTTTCCTCGCCACTGTCTCGCTGGCCAATATCTGTTGTTAAAGTGCCTTGAGATAACTGCTGTTGTGATTTGACGCTATATAAATAAAATTGAATTGAACTGAATTGAATATTTTCTAATTGTTAAATGAGATAGATGATAAACATTATGTTAAACATGTGCTTGATTGGTCTTTATGTTGTTCTTTGTTTCAATCAGAGAAGGCTACATTTTCATTTTTAGATCTTATTTAAATATGCAAAGAGCATCATAACACCTCTTTCTGCAGTATTTCTAAGAACAGATCACTCACAAAGACCCATTCCCTCTCAACCAATCACTGCAGGCAGAGCAAGCCAACCTGTTCCTGAAACATGACATCATCCATAGCAACGGGGTCGGCCCCTGTCCCTTTCTCTGAGCTGAGGTTTTGGAGTTCCTCAGAAGTTGTTCTCAGCAGCTTTGTGAATCGTCTTTAAGAGGAAACTCTTAGTTAGGAAGTTTTAGTGGCATTTAAGAGAACTCTTAGTGGTAAGATACGATGTTTTGTGAGCATGGGGTTGGGGGGGGGTGGGGGGGGGTGGATGATGCTGCTGCTGATGTTGGAATGCTTGGTTAGGATGGTGGGGAGTCTGTGCTGAAGATCCAGGATGTTGGGTGGAGGTGGACGCCACAGACCATGGAGCTGCCGATGGTCCAGCAGTGGGTACAAGGTGAGGGGCGGACAGGTGGGACTGAGAGCCCTGGTCCTGCTGTCTGGCACCTCCTGCCAGTCAAGTTTTATCAAATTCAAATTAATTTTTTTCTTTAAATTCTGTCTTCAAATCCCATCATCACAATGGTTCACCCTTTTCACCCTTTAGATAGAATGGTTACACACACACACACACACAAATATATATTTGTTTGTGATCATTACTTCTGGACAAAGTCAGATGATGCAGATGTTGCATCTGTTTGTCCTTTAGGATCCAACTGCCGCCAGAGTTTCTTACTCCCATCTCACCCCTCTCAGACCACACACACACACACACACACACATACACACACACACATGTTTTAGGTTTCATTATTTCTCAAGAAATTCATCTGAATTTCTTCCCCTTGTTCTCCTCTCCAGTTTCTCGCCCTCCACCCACCACCTCTCTCTCTCTCTCTCTCTCTCTCACACACACACACACACACACACACACAAATATATATATAGTCCCCCCCGCCATCCCTGCATGTCAGTAGGACTCCGGGAGGGAGCGGAGCAGCGGTGAGTCTCTTTCTTTCCCTTTATCTGTTTCATCCTCATGCATGAACATTTTCAGTGGAAATGTAAAGCAGCAGTGGCTGTGTGAGGGGCTGCAGCCGCTCAGGCTCACCTCGCTCACCTTCTATAGTTTTTATTAACTGCTAATTAAACCGGGCTAAAATGTTATTCCCTCTTGAATGGTTTATTAAACATGGAGGAGTTCAGATGGTGCATTTAGTAGTCTCACAACCTGAGGGAAGAAGCTGCTCTGTAGTCTGGTGGGACGGCAGCGAATACTTCTGTATCTTTAGCCTGACGGCAGCAGGGTGAACAGGCTGTGGCTGGGGTGGCTGTTGTCTTTTAGGATCTCACCTCACCTCCCCGATATCACTGATGCTTGGTAGATGGGTTCCAGTGATGTTTTGGGCAGTTTTAATCACTCGTTGCAGAGTCTTCCTCTCCTGGGCCGTGCACATCCCATGCCAGTTTGTGATGTTTCCAGTCAGGATGCTTTCAATCGCTCCTTTGTAGAAGCTGACAAGAACTTGGCGTGGGAATTTTGCTTTCTTAAGTTTCCTTAAGAAATACAGCCGTTTCTGAGCTTTTTTAACCAGGGCAGAGATATGTGAAGTCCATGACAGGTTCTCTGTTATGTTGATTCCCAGGAACTTAAAACTGCTCACTTGCTCCACCTCAGCTCCACTGATGTAGACAGGGTCGTGTGTTTTTGCCTCCTTTTCCAAAAATCAACTATCAGCTCTTTGGTTTTGCTGACATTGAGCAGCAAGTTGTTTTCTGTGCACCATTCTGCAAGATGGTTGATTTCCTTCCAATATGAAAACTATGACTGTATCATTTCTCTTTAGGGGTGCTCGTTAAAGCGCCCCTGACCTGCAGCTAAATAGCCAATCTGGTTATGGTTGCTAGGGGAAAATGATGAAAAATTGGCCAATCAACGTCACCAAATTTAACGCCGTAGGGTCGCCCCTACGTCCACGTAAAATGCGTGAAGGTTTCGGATTGCTAAAGCTACTTGAGGAGCCAACGATAATTTTTTTTCGTAGTGAGATTCCCAGACTTACGGTGCCCTACGAAAAAAAAAATAGTGAGTGAGAGAGATAATGGCGGCGATGATGACAGGAGTTCAAGAGCAGCAGCTTCCACCAAATTCAGGTGAGATCCTTATTAAACTACCCTTTTGCGAGACGGACGATTGCGGAAAAAATCCGCGTGAAGGAGCTGGGACCCAACAAGCCTGAAATCAACATCTGGCAGCAAACCAAGGAGAAAGCTACATCCTATAACAGGACTTTTGCCAGAGCTGGTTTCAGAGCAAGCCGTGGCTGACAGGTTGTGGAGCAGCCAGTGCACTTTCCTGCTTCCTTTTCAGAAGTGACAGGTGTGATTCAGCATGGACACACACACAGACAGACACACACACAGAGAGAGACAGACCCAGAGAGAGACAGACACACACACAGACAGACAGACAGACAGAGAGAGAGAGAGACACACACACACACACACAGAGACAGACACACACACACACACACACACACACACACACTCACACACACACACACACAGGGAGAGACAGCTAGGGAAAATTCCCGAAAATTCCCTGAAAATTCATTATAATGTAACACGTTTGCACGCATATCTGCTTATAACAAACCAAAATGTTTATTATGTATACATGTATAAATAATAAATGCAGTTAATATAAATTCCCGTTTATTCCTGTTAATTCCTGTTACTTTCCAAAAATTCCCATGGAAATTTTCCAACTTTGAAAATTCCGGGAATTTTGCAACACTAATCCACATAAAGATCATCATAATAAACTCTATCCTGTTCCCATGGCAGGTGCCAAAAGGCTGTTTCCATCATAACTGGTGGAAAGAGGTGGGTAGACATAATTGGTGCCATAACAAGGCTTTGCCAACCAAAATGCTTCCTAAATTGTGACCAGATTGTAGGTGTATGTTGGGTGTTGGGTGAGCTGCTCAGAGAGACTTGTAAAGCAGAAGAGACAGAGCGGTTATAAGAGTCTGCTGCAACCCAGTCCAGCACATTGTGATCAGAGTAACCTTTAACCTAAAACATAACTCTATGGATAAGTGGTGTTAGGTTAAGTTTAAGAAGATGATTAAAGGATCAAGGAACCACTATGCCAAGGTATTTAAAGTGGGAGCTCACTCTCCTCAAAGAGAAAGCAGTGTATTGAACAGCAGAGTTGACAAGGTGTAAGTTGTGTGTCTCCAAATTTGTAACCTGACAATTTCCCAAACTGATCTAATTTACACTGGATAGATGGTATCGATGTCACAGGATTGCTAATGAACAGAAGAAGGTCATCTGCATATAATGGTATCTATGTATGGCACTGTTGCAATGAGACAGCAAGTGGCACACCTTTCTTGTGGACTGTCCCTGTGTTACAGGTACAGGGAAACTTAAGAGCCATTGCAGCATGGAGGGGAGGCGAGGCCTTTTTTTCAGCCTCATCATAGCAGCGTGTTTCTATGGCAACACTGCACAGAGAACAGGTGGGTATGATTAGAATTAGTACATCAACATCTGTATAACCATCTAAAGCAGTTTAAACACAGAAATGCATCCAAATGCACAGGCACACATCTACATGATGGCATGCAGAAAACACACACACACACACACACACACACACACACACACACACACACACACACAATGGGCGTTAAACTACAGAATGGAGCGGTGAGTCATATGGTTCATGTTCATTTTGAGCACCCAAAGAACACTAATAAGCCTACTAACCCTGCATGAATGAAGCATTAAAGTGTTTCGCTATAACACGCAATAATGGGCATCATGGCACTCATCACCAGGGGCCTCATGTACAAAGACTTGCGTGGATTTCCTACTGAAAAACGGCCGATGCTTAAATCCAGAATACATAGTACGCACACAAAAAATCCAGATGTATCTTTGTGTACACATGAATCCAAGCACATTTTCTTTGCACATCAGAATCAACGTGGAATTGAGCGTACATGTTGGAATACCTGACCCCTTTAAATTTAAATATGCAAATCATATTTAAATGAGCCAGCCACCTGAGATTCCATTCTCTGCATGATCAGAAAACTACAACCTCAACATGAATAAGACGGAAAAAAGAGAAATTTCATGAAATGTGAATTGCAGACGTTCTTCACTGAAGTGGAAGTGCGCAAAAATGTACTGTTTAGCACGCTGTCCTCTGGCATCAACACAAAACGCAAGAGGAGTGAGTGGGAGAGTGTGTGTGGGGCTGTCAATGCTGTTGGGTCAGAAAGGCATACACACACACTGAATTAAATGCATTGGTGAATAAGTGAATTCTGTGTCCTTGCCTCTTTTATATTGTTGAAATCAAATGTTGCCGGGCCCAAATGGCCTCCCAGGTAGGATGTGTATTCATTAATTGCTTGTTAATTTTATACATCACTTACACGGATCATGTTGTAAATGAATGCAGAAGTGTGCTTGGGGAAAGGTGAGGCTGATTAAGACATTTTACACTTTACGCACGGGTTTATTGACATGAGCACTTAACACACAAAGACAAGGGGCCTGTCAGAAAGCTCTGGAGCTGTAGTTTAGCCAGCAAAAAACAGCAAGTCACTAACTTGAACCACAGATTTGTACTGATGCTGTGAAGACAGGATCGTATTTGGAGGCGCACATGCTCAATGCGCATGAGGGGGCTTAATATTAGGACAATTTAAATGAACAAATTATTTACTCACAAAGAAGCCACCCATCGCGCACAGTCCCAGCTTGTAGTCTGTTCCCTCAGAATGTGTGAATCTTGCGTTGAACCAGGCCACCTCGCCACAATGTTGGTTAATTGCATTTACGCATCACATATGATCTGAATATTGATCGATTGAAAATGCTTCCTGTTGACATAAACAAATTTACCTGTGATGGTGCTTTTATAGCAATGTATGTGCAGTCAATAGCTCCAATTACATTAGAAAAGTGTCGCCAAAGGATCAATAGCTGTAGAAACATGCATACGCCAGCCATGAAGTTGGCGTGAGGCACCGCACATTTCCCCAGTCATTTCACTCTTGATACATCTGAACTTTGCCGTGGAAAAGGACGTACGCCGCGTTTTTGTGCATATGCACCCTTTGTACATGAGGCCCCTGGTGTTTAATGAGCATCATGGCTCTGATCGCCAGGGGCCTCATGTACAAAGCCTCCCACACACTCTCCCACTCACTCCTCTTGCGTGTTGGACAACGTGCCAAACAGTACATTTTTGCGCGCCTACACTTCATTGAGGAGCTTCTCTCATTCACTTTCCGTGACATTTCTCCTTTTTCCATCTTATTTATGTTAAGGGTTGTAGTTTTCTGATCATGCAGAGAGGGCAATCTCAGGTGCTGGGCTCATTTAAATATGATTTGCATATTCAAATGGAGGTGTGGATAGGGAGGGGTCAGGTACTCCAACATGTGGGCAATTCCATGTTGATTCGGATGTTCAAAGGAAATGTGCTTGGATTCATGTGTATGCACAGATTGATACATCTGGATTTTTTTGTACGTATGACGTTTTCTGGATTTAAGCGTACGCCATTTTTCAGTAGGAAATCCACGCAAATCTTTGTACATGAGGCCCCAGGTGTTTAATGGGCATCATGGCACTGGTCACCAGTCATTTAAGGAACATAAAGTTTTGTAGCTGATGATCAACACTTCCTGACGGCAAAGAGAGCAGAAAGGATGGTTGCTGGTTCATTCCAGTCACCAACCTGAACAGGAACTAGCCTGTCTACCTCCATCTGCACTGTGAACACTGTTGGTGGAAAAGCAGGTGTAAACCGCCACTTCTTTCTGTATTCCTCTCACGCTTTTGCATCTCTGGAATGCTCCTAAGATCAACTCTGGAGGTAAGTGCTTTTGGCACTATGGGCCCTATCTTGCGCCAGACTCCCTAAACCCATTATTTGCGGATTTAGGGTTGCTCAAGAGGCGTTCCCTCGTAAAAGTTGCTATCTTGTGCACCTCCCGCTATCCGCAAAACACCTGCGCTACCCGCTATATTATGCATAGGCGTGTTTTGGGCGTTACGCCAGTTAAACCAATCAGTGTGCCAGGTGCCATTGCCTTTAAGGGCAGGCTGCACTATCCTAAATCCTAAATCCTAAACCCGCGATGGAGAGAGGGAGGTAGATTTTATCAGGGGTTCTACTGAGTCTAAAGCAAGTTGGCTTTACATATATATACATATTATATATTATATTATAGGCGAGTTAATTCGGGAGGTGGAGCCACATGTGTCCAAGTGGACGTGTCACAAGGTTGTACTGATTGAGTAAAATCCCCGGGTCACACCACACACACACAAGAGGCAGAGGTGGAACTATGTGTAAACTAATTTATTGACAAGGTAGATTGGGCAAATAAAATATTAAAAATAAAAATATAGCACAGCTACTGGCTTATGATAAAACAATAAAACGTGCTGGCGTAAGTGTCCAATTAAAACAGTCTTTCCTCTAAACAGTCTATATGAGTAATATACTCAGTCCATTCCGGCGGCGTCCCGGTATCAGTCCGACCGTGTGCGTGGCGAGGCTCCGTCGGGGCGCG
Organism: Myripristis murdjan; assembly: GCF_902150065.1. NCBI lineage: Eukaryota > Metazoa > Chordata > Actinopteri > Holocentriformes > Holocentridae > Myripristis > Myripristis murdjan. Next base: position 34,147,514 of record NC_043995.1, on the reverse strand, counting down.
CATTGAAGCCGCCTGGGCGCGCTCTCCTAACAGCCCAAACTTTAGGGATAGCCCTAAAGTGTGTGCGCAAGATAGCAATTTTAGGGATAGCGCATGAAACACGCCCACGGACACACTTCCAGGCGCAAATGACAGAGTCAGCATAACGGATAGCAGGTAGCGGGTGGCGCAAGATACCGTTTAGGGATAGCGGAAGTTCCTAAATCCGCAATTTGCGGATAGCGGGTAGTGGCAGCGGGTAGCGGGTGGCAAGATAGGGCCCTATATCCCTGCTCCCATCCAAAAAACCATCAATGTCCTTTAAACAAGCAGTTCTCCCCCACCCCCTTGGCCTGCACAAACGCACACCACCCGCCTGTTGTAGTTTCAGATCATGCTGACACTTTTGCGCTCCTGGAAATCTTGTAAGAACCAGGAACCACCTGGGTGGTAAGTGGTTTTCACAGCATCAGCCTGCAGCTCCTCATCTTGCAGAGCCCGTCTGTGAGCTGACGGATGCTGCTCTCCCCTCCCTCCCAGTCTGCACGCAGGAGGCAGTGGCTGACATCGTCTTCTTGGTGGACGGCTCGTGGAGCATCGGCACCATCGGTTTCTTTATACGCTGGTCAACAGCTTCGACGTTGGGCCCAACCACGTCCGCATCGGCCTGGTCCAGTACAGCAACACACCGCGTACTGAGTTCCTGCTCAACACCTACCAGAGCAAGGAAGACATTCTTCAGTATATCAGCAACCTGCCATATAAGGGTGGTGGGACTCAGACAGGGCTGGGCTTGGATTTCATGCTGACCGTGCACTTTGTGGAAGGAGCCGGAAGCAGAGCCCGCTACGGTGTGCCGCAGATTGCTGTGGTGATCACCGACGGACAGTCACAGGACAATGTGGAGCCCCACGCCCAGCAGCTGAAGAGCAGGGGGATTATTTTGTACGCAATCGGAATCAAAGATGCAGATGAAGCCCAGCTGAGGGAGATAGCCAATGAGCCGCATGACCAGTATATCTACAGTGTGTCTGACTTTGCGGCGCTGCAGGGGATTTCTCAGAGCGTCATCCAGACTCTGTGCACCGCGGTGGAGGAAGCCAAACGACAACTCCTCTTATCTGCTCAAGGTAACATGGGTAATACCGCAAACGTCGCGGTGATGCAGCGATCAAATTTAGGTACTAATACATCAGGGCGGTGTCAGAGTAAGAATTCAGAATTTTCTTGAATACCATGTCCAAACTGACCAAAGTGAAGGGCAAACTACCTTGACCAACACAATCCCCCTAAAATGCTAAGACGTTCTCATGACCCTCGTGCCATGGAAGAACACATTGAGACATTTAGAGCCGTGGCTAGCATTCTGACAGTTCCCCACAGTCACTCTATGTGGGCCTTGCTCAAAGGGCCACTGATCATAGATGGGAGGAGACAGCTCCAATTGGTTCACTTTTCCATTTTTTCAAAGCCATACAAGGTTTTCAAACCAGAAGCCTTCTCATCACAAGCTTGCTTCTTCATTTGGCTGGCAACTCTTGATTTGTTGCCAAGCACCATAATCCATTTTAGGTCATTTCATTATCTAAAATGGATTACATTAAATTATCTGTTAGAATAATTTCTAAGAGATAATTGAATTTTCTCTCCAAAAACTAAAACTGAGCATTTTTTATTATTTTTTTTTTTTATTTATGTATTTATTTATTTATTTATTTTACATCTAACACATCTGATCAGCATGTGGAAACAAATGCTGCAATGGAATCAGTACTAAATGTGTCAAACACACACACATGCACACGCACACACACACACACACACACACACACACAAACACACACACACACAAACACACACAGAGTGATGATGTTGATTTACATAAGGCCAGGGATCGATGGCAAATGGTAAAATGTAATATTTTGGAAATTGGAAACAATTTAAACCTTTTCAATAGAATATTTCATTACCGTATTAACAACATGAACATACATCATGTAACCAAATAAGTGTTTTTGGTGAGTACACACACACATACATGCAGTGAATGTTGTTGAGGTTGCCCCTGCAGATGTTGACCGTCTTCTCTCTCCTGTCCAGAATGTGCCAACGCCACTGTGGCTGACATCGTCTTCCTGGTTGATGGCTCCTCCAGCATCGGCATCGATAACTTTCAGGAGGTGCGACAGTTCCTTCGCAAATTCATTGAGGGTCTGGACATCGGTGCTGACAAAGTTCGGGTTGGCTTGGCACAGTACAGCAATGAGCCTCACCAGGAGTTCCTGCTGAAGGATCACATGGATAAACAATCTCTGCTGGCCCAAGTGGACAACCTGCCCTACCGAATGGGAGGCACGGAAACAGGGAAGGCCATTTCCTTCCTGGAGACGCAATATTTCACTGCACAGGCTGGAAGCCGCATCAACCAGCGGGTTCCTCAGATTGCCATCGTCATCACGGATGGGGAGTCTGAGGACGACGTGATAGCACCCACCCAGCAACTGAGGAAGCAGGGAGTCATTATTTTTGGCATCGGGGTGGGAACGGCCGACATGGTGACACTCCAGAACATCACCAACCGGCCCCATGAGCGTTTCCTGTTCAGTATCGATAACTACCAGGCTCTGCAGAGGCTGATTGACAGTCTTCTACAAACAGTGTGTGTCTCCATGGAGGACCAGAGGCAAGGTAAGACAAAGAAGTATGGGTAACATAGTAGAATGTTTTTCAGTTTAGCTACCTTTAACAGTAAACGGATACAAACATCAATAGGAATGATATCAATGTCGTAGGAGGAGGAAATGGATTTTTTACAATGACACAAATGAGTATCTTTAGAGGTGGTGACAGTTTAATTCTTCTGGTAGGGTGTTCTTATACGTGGTTGTAAGTTACTTTGGGCTATTATTCAATACTACTATCTCAATCAGCACATAAACTTATCTCCATATCGACTGTCCCGTCACATCTGATGTCAGATCAAAGGAGATTGGCACAGTTTGGCAGCGTAATGGAAACCCAACCTGATCATCTGTCAGTCAAACAATGTGTCCAGTACTGTGATGTCTTTTCATCGCCAGTCATGGTGTCTGGCGCTGCTCATGTCAACTACCCAGTTCTTCTTCCATATATATAAATATTCCACACAAATAGAAAATGTAAAATGCATCAGTTCCTTGCCAAACACTGGGCGTTGAGAACAGCAAATGTAAAAGCTTTCATGAACCGGATTTTGTTTTAATCTCTAGTGTGTTGTTGCATCAGTAAATGATGGAGTCGAAAGTTGCAAAACAAACATGTATTTATATGAAGATGGCAAGGATTATCCTTTGAGTTAAAAACATTAAGAATGGGGGATTCACAATTAAATTTATATTTGCTAGTAAAAATCAATTTTACTTTACTTTAACAGACGATGACAGAGCTGGAAAAAGAGACATGCGAGGCAGGTAGATAATGGAAAGACGGGAATGAGGAAGACGAATGTAAGGATAGATGTATGGATGGATGGATGGGTGAATAGATGGATGGCAGGTAGCTCTAGTGGAACCATCAGATTAATTGTACTGGTAAATGTTTTCTATGGCCAGTGAATTAGTCAACTGGACACTTCGCCAGCCATCATTCCAATGTGAGAGTTAGATCGGCTGATAAAATAGTAAATGTGGCTGGTAAATTTGGCCACTCTTCCATCGGCTTTGGCAAGTAAACAGTCATTGTTGGTCACAAAACAAACTTATTCGGTAAAGTAGTGATTGTTCGGTTTGTTTTTGTGTTTGTTTGAATTGTTGTGTTGTTCATGATTTTTTCAGCCTTGGTTGAAAGGTTTGCAGACATTTTCTTCCTGGTGGATAATAGCCTGAGTCAGCAAGACTTCCAACAGACCAGAACCCTCCTTGCCCGGCTGGTCAACCAACTTGATGTCGGAGTCTCCGCCCACCGCATTGGTTTGGCCCAGTTTGGCCAAGAACCCAAAGCTGAATTTCTCCTCAACGCTTACAAAACCAAAGAGGAAATCTCAGCTGCTGTCCGGCGCTTTCAACTGCGTCAACTGCAACCTAATGAGCCACGTAACCTGGGTAGAGCTTTGGAGTATGCCAGCACTCAGTTATTCACCAGTGATGCGGGTGGCAGAGAAGACCAAGGCTTCCGCCAGTTCCTGGTTGTTGTGTCTGGAGGAGATTCGACTGATGCAGTGTTTAAGGAATCTCGATTGGTGAAGTCAGAAGGGGTAATAGTGGTTGGGATCGGCCTAGGTTCTGCATCATTGAATGAAACGAAAGTAATAGCCACTGCTCCATACATATACCAGTCTACCAACATTGTGCCTGCTTTGAAGTCTGCCTTTGAGATTGAACAAGAGTTGATCCCTACTGGAGGTGAGAGGGTTTTCTTTATTATCAGTGATTATTCACTTGATTATGGACCAATATGAAATCAATTAACCCAAAAGCTTTAAAAAAAAAAAAAAATTCCCACAGTATATCCACAATCTATATTCAATTTTAACTTTACCATCATACAGAATAGACAATAAACCAGATTAAATGACTAAATGACTATTCTTCATCTTCAGTGATATCTAAGAGCGTGAACAGTGGACAGGATGGAGTAAATTGGTATTAAATGTGCCCCTAACCAGTGATTATACTCTTTCAGGTTGCGAATTAGCCACACTGGCAGACATTGTGTTCATCGTTGATGAGTCGGGAAGCATCACAACTCCCAATTTCCAGCTGATACGTTCATTCCTGTGTAAGATTGTGGACGGCCTGGAGATCAGCCAACAGAGAGTTCGAGTGGGCATTGTCACATACAATGATCGGCCCACAGCACAGGTCTACCTCAACACCTTCAAAGACAAGAGTGAGACCCTTCAGTTCATCAAGATCCTGCCTTACCGTGGAGGTGGTACCAACACGGGAGCTGCCTTGAAGTTTGCTCGGGAGAGAGTGTTCATCAAGGAGAGAGGCAGCAGGAAACGCCAGGGCGTCCAGCAGGTGGCAGTGGTGATCACAGACGGCAAATCCCAGGATGCTGTGAGCCAAGAAGCTGCTGATCTCCGTCGAGCTGGTGTTACAGTGTACGCTGTAGGGATCAAAGATGCCAACAAGACTGAGCTGGAGCAGATGGCATCTTATCCCTCAAAGAAGCATGTGTTTACTGTGGGCCGTTTTGCCAAGCTGAAAACCCTGCAGCAGAGCCTGCAGAAGATTCTGTGCTACAACATCATACGCCAAGCAATCACAATCAACACAAGGAGAACAGGCATCAAAGAAGGTTTGTGTTCTGTATGTTTGTTTTAATAGAGGCTGCAGTCACTTGAATTTAAGCAAACTTTATTATTTACAACATACTGTAGAGTCAAAATTTAAGGATATTATTATTACTTGAATGGAATGTATGACTAATAGAATCTTATGCAACATTCTTCCTTTCCCTTTCATTCCAGGCTGTATACAAACAGATGAAGCAGATATCTTCTTCCTGATCGACCACTCCACTAGCATTCAGCCCAAGGACTTCAGTGACATGAAGAAGTTCATAACTGAGTTTCTTGATACCTTCCATATTGGGAAGCAACACATCCGTGTGGGTGTAGCAAAATATGCATCTTCACCAAACCTGGAATTTAACCTGACAACCTACTCAGATGCCAAGTCACTGAAAAAGGCAGTGGAGAACATTAGCCACGAAGGAGGTGTGACGAACACGGGAGCAGCTCTGTCATTCATGGGTCCCATCTTTGAAAGAGCAATGCGTTCGCGAGGTCACAAAGTCCCTGAGTACCTGGTTGTCATCACTGATGGGAAGTCTTCCGACAAGGTCAAGGTTCCTGCAGAGAAACTGAGGGCACAGGGCGTCATCATCTATGCCATTGGGGTGAAAGATGCAAATGAAGCTGAGTTAGTACAGATTGCAGGCACCCCTGAGAAGAAATTCTTTGTCAATGATTTTGATGGCCTGAAGCCAATCAAAGATGACATTGTCACAGACATCTGTTCTCAAGACGGTAAGGGAATCTGAGTTTTTATTCTTATCTTTCAGGCACATTCATTATGTACGTGGTCATGTCAGTTCAGAGTTATACGCCATAAAGATGCCAGTGTATAGTAATTATTATAATAGACGTCTAATAACTTACTCTGCCCACAGCTTGCAAAGACATACCAAGTGACCTCCTCTTCCTGATTGACAGCTCCGGCAGCATCAACCCAGGAGACTACCAGAAAATGAAAGACTTCATGAATTCAGTTGTCACCAAGTCTAATGTCGGGCAGAATGACGTGCACATCGGCATCATGCAGTTCAGCACCGAACAAATGCTGCAATTCCCTCTGAACCATTACTATGACAAAGACAACATGTGGAAAGCCATCGATGCTATGAGGCAGATGGGTGGAGGCACGCACACAGGCGCTGCCATTACTGCTGTTTCACAGTATTTCAGTGCAACCCAAGGAGGCCGTGAAGACCTAAGGCAGAGGCTTATAGTGATAACAGACGGCGAGGCCACAGACGAGGTCAAAAGGCCTGCTGAGGCTCTGAGGGCCAAGGGGGTTGTGATCTATGCCATCGGGGTGGTGAACGCCAACACCACTCAGCTGCTGGAGATTAGTGGTTCCCAGGACAGGGTCTACTCTGAGAGGGACTTTGATGCACTGAAGGACCTGGAAAGCGAGGTGGCCATGGAGATCTGTGATTCTGGCAGAGGTGAGACCAGATTGGGATTTTTTAAAAAATATTAATGTGTTCACTTCACTGAAAGATTTACATCCACCTGTATCAAGCATGGAATTGGGAGTGTCTTGAAACTCTGATGTTGAGTCTTTGCATCAAAGCACATTCTGAGGTAGAAAGTCAATTTTGCAGCCTGGTGAGTAATTGTTGGCTTATTGAGATTAATTACCAACCCCTTGCAGATATATGAGATTTTGATGTTTTGATTGAAATGTGAGATTTTTTTTAAAAAAGAAACAAAAAACAGAATTTACTGATGTTAATGCAGCATGACTGATAAACACATGTTAAAGTGGAAGTTTCTTGTTTGCATTTGGACTGAAGTTTCCACAACTGCTTTCATAACAGATGTTGACTGAGAGTACAAAAAGGGTCACATCACCCTGGCCTTGTCTTACTGTGGAAAAAAGAAAAGTCCTGACATAGTCTTTGTCTATGTCCATCTATTAAGTGCAATTAAGAAATTATAAAGATATGTATACCGCTTTGAGGGATTAGGGGAGAAAATTAAGGAGCATAGCTTTGAGTGTTTTGCAGTTTTAGTTGAACTCTTTGGGCTTTGTTTGAACAATCTTAGCTTACAGTCTGCAGAGCATGGTGCAGGTGCATTTAGGGTGTGTCCACTTTTCACTAATTTAATGGCAGAAAAAGGCTGGTTGTTCACAGCGCCTGGTTCAAAAGGGTTGTACTACTGCACTGCTCGTGCACAACTGAATGCGCACGAGCAGTAAAAGTTAATTCACTTATTTTCTGATTCATTGCCATAAAAAACATACTTCTGATTCCTCACCTTTGCTTCTCTTCTACCCCTTTTCCCTGTGTCCTTATTCTTCAACCAGATTGTAAGAAGACAGAAGTAGCTGACATTATTTTCCTGGTGGATGGCTCCACCAGCATAACCCACGACAAATTCAGAAGTATGCTCAAATTTATGGAGTCGATGGTGAATCAAACCATCGTCGGTGAGAAGCTGACTCGGTTTGGAATAATTCTCTTCTCCAATGACCCGAAATCCATGTTCACCCTAGAGAAGTGTTCCTCAAAAAGAGAAATTCTTAAAGCCATAGCAGCACTGAAGTCACCAGATGGGGACACCTACACAGGCAAGGCTCTGGAGTATTCCTTACAGTTCTTTGGTGCTCAACATGGTGGCAGAGCGGCTCAAAAGGTTCCTCAGATTCTAATGGTGATCACAGATGGTGACGCTACAGACCGTTACAACCTGCGTGAGCCATCAAAGGCCCTGCGAGACAACGGGGTGAGTGTAATCAGTATTGGAGTGGAAGGAGCCAAGAGGGATCAGCTGGAGATCATGGCTGGTGGAGACACATCTAGGGTCTTCTACGTGGACAATTTCAAAGTCCTGGAAACTCTGTACCAGAATATTACTCATGTCCTCTGCAATACTGCCAAGCCAGGTAAGAGACAAAAGAGAAATCTGTTGCAGTTGCAAAACTCAAATATAGCACTTTCTGCATGAATGAGAAAGATTGTGGGATTTGTGAGAAAATGAATAGTTAGGGTGTGAAGGTTCATGGTTAAATTATTTTTTCCAATTTTGCAATTTTTACTACATTGTATTTACTATAAATGTTTTGTGAAAAAAGCTTGTTTCTCAAGTAACGCCCATTTTGATGATAGATTAGATAAATAAAGAGGCATACTAAAGAAAAATATCAGTCAGTTATTTTATGGTACCTTTACTTATTTGTAGAAATTTTAATGACCTTCCCATGCTTTGCTTTGGCAGCTTGTGAGAAACAGAAAGCCGACCTGGTCATGTTGCTTGATCAGTCAGGCAGCATCACCTCGGGCAACTATACCATCATGAAGACCTTTGCGACAGAACTGGTCACCAGCTTCAAAGTTAGTGAGGAGTTTGTGCGTGTCGGAGTCGCACAATTCAGCAGCTCTCCTCAGAAGGAGTTTTACCTCAATGAATACTACACCGAGGAGGAGGTGAACAAACACATCCTCAACATGCGGCAGCTTCGCGGAGGCACCAACATTGGACAAGCTCTGAAATTCATCCGGGACTATTTCCAAGCATCGCGAGGTAGCCGTATTGCTGAGGGAATTTCTCAGAATCTCATACTCATCACAGATGGTGCCTCGCAGGATGACGTGGAGGATGCAGCCAACGACCTCAGAGCTTTTGGTATTGAGGTGTTTGCAATCGGCATCGGAGACGTCCAGGATCTGGAGCTCCTGCAGATTACTGGAAACCCAGAGAAGCTATTCACTGTGCAAAACTTTGACAGCTTGGTAAACATCAAGCAAAAAGTGGATGATACCATTTGCAAATCCAAACCACCACCATCAGTCCCATCTGGTGAGCTTAGAAGTCTTACTTTGTCTCTCTGTGTGTTTCCTCCACTTTCTGTCTTCTTTATCTCTCTGAATAATTACCAGTGATTTATTTTCCAATTATTAATTCATTTGTCTCATGTAGACTGCAGCGTTGATATCGCCATGGGATTCGATATTTCTCAAAGGTCTGGAGCTCCTGGTCAGCTCCTGGTGAGTGGACAGTTGAAGCTCGAGAGATTCCTGCCAGAGATCGTCGACTACGTTTCTAGCATGCAGGGTCTGTGCTGCACTGGAACCACACCCATCAAGCCCAACATTGCCTTCCGAGTAGTCAGCCGGGACGGACAATTTCTGTATGACTTCAACTTTGAGGAATACAATGAGAATGTGTTGAAGAAGGTCATGAATCTGCAGATGTCTGAGGCCACCTACTTCAACACAGCTCTGCTGCAGTCCTTCAGGAACAAGTTCAGGGTAGAGTCCAGGGCTGGGGTGAAGGTGAGTCTCACAGACACAACAGTATCCAATACATAATTACATACACTGCATACGCTTGGGAGGACCAACAGCCCGTGAGTTGTATTAGGTGTTCTGGAATGCTATTGCAGGAGTCTGTCGTGGTAGTTGGAGCATCTCAGAAAACTGAAAAATGCAAGCAAGAACATAGCTTCTAAAGTTTGAGCAGTGTGAGGAATGCTGTATCCAAAGCAAATAGTGTGGATGCAGACCAACAGCAAGTCGGCAGTGAAACAACAGTGGTGAGGATTTTGAGTTAGTTCTAGGTGGTGAAGTCCTCTCATGAAATCAGCATAAGTTATGAAACAGGCCGTGGTGACAAGGTTGAATGACAGGAAGGATATGCTGGTTTTGAAAGCAACGGAAACTCTTCCAAGCTGTTCAGTATGATGAGAGGGTTGTGGGTGATAGGCTGTAAATTATGGAGTTCTGGGAGTTGATGATTGGGTGTATTAGGGCAGGATTTACAGATTGAACATCAGTGCTGAATATGGAGAAAATTGAGTTGGGTAGATATTTGCATATGGGGCCAAACTTCTAGACCTCTGGCATTGATTGGCTAGCTTAAGTGGGGAATTCTGCTGTGCAGCTGGATGTCATGTGGGTAATTCAGTTGGTCACTGTAGATGGCTGGAAGGTTGAGCTACAGGCAGAGTTTGGCAAGGTTTGAATTGGCCAGAGAGGTGGAGACTGGGAGTGATGGAACAGAAGAAGCAAGTGATAGGAGGTGAGAGGTGAATGCTCAACTTTGGGGAATGATGAGTAGGAAAAAGTTGAGGTGGCCTAGGATGGAAAGGAATAGGCATTTGGTGCAGCATGAGGTGAGAAGGAAATTCAAGATCAGAAGGTGGATTAGGTTGGGCTTGGTGACTGGGGTGATAACAGATCTATGCCAAAGGTAAACTCAAGGGATGTGGAGGTACCCTCCGTTTTCTCTGCAGACAGTGGAACCCAAAGTTCAGAGAAAAGAAAGTTGGAGTGACCAGACTGGAAGCAGGTGGTGATTATGGAGGGGAAATGATGAGGACATCATCCAAAAGATAGACAAGGTATGGAATCTTGCAGCTGTTGGACAAATTCCAGCATAGGGATTTTGATAGGGTGTCAAAGAGCTTAGGGCAACTTTTGTAACCAAAGGTGAGCCTCACAGTAGAAATAATATGAACCTCACCAGCAGGTGCTGAAGAAATGCCAGAAGTGGGGGTGGATTGGAAGAACTTTGAAAGCACTGGTGATCAAGCTATAATGTTGGAAATGGTACTGCCGTGAGGTGCTGAAAGATCAATGATGATTTGCTTGTTTCTGGAATATTTCTTGGTCGTGGTCCCGAGGGGGCTGATGTGGAGGTTTGGAAATGGGGAATGAGAAAAAAGGTCCGATATCGTGAAGCCCTCTTTGACGTCCTTAATGAGCAAGCTGTAAAGGGACTCATTAATTTTTAATGTAATTATTAACATAGAATGCTCTGATAATGTGCAGATCTCCCCTATAAGGTCAACACAGGCAGGATTATTATTCAAAAGCTCATATGAGGTGATCACTTTAGAGTCAATACAAGTGACATTTAAGGGCGGGGGGGCTGTGCTCTCTAGTAATTTCCACAGCAAAGAACTCCTTGTGGGCTTTGATACATGGATTATAAAAGTGTGTATACCACCTCAAAGGTTTTCTTCAGTGTCATGGACATGGGCAACGATAAAAACAGGAGAGAGGAAGACTCACCAACCAGCTCCCTGGTCATACACAAGAATGTTGTTGGGATATCTAAAGGTTTTGTTGAAATAACATGTGACGTCATCTCCAAACTTTTTAGATTTACAGTCTAAACATGTGAGCAACCTGTTCCATCAGGTGCTGGTGATCTTCTCAGATGGACTTGATGAAGATGTGATGAAACTGGAGGAACAATCAGAACTTCTACGCAAATCAGGTGAGAAGTGGGTGGTGCACGGGGTTTACAAAATGCTTAGTTTCACTGTATATTCTGTCAAAGAAACATATAGACCAGTGGTTCTCATTATGGGTTCCACTTCCAGGGGGTCCTCAGTGAAATGAGGAACAGTTTGTGAAACACAGGCTCAGGCTGTGTTCAGAGGCCTTTAGATGTAACTGATCCACCATCAGTGATCTGACCCTTTAATGTAAAATTTTAATCATTACAGGTTCCTCGGCATTTTTTAAAATCTATATGTGTGTGTGTGTGTGTGTGTGTGTGTGTGTGTGTGTATTTTTGCCAATTTTCATGTTTTCTTTAATACTCACTGCATGTTTTTGAAAGAAATCCAGTGAATTGTCTCAGGTTTCAAAGAGTTAATACACAAGACAAAAATATGTAGGAGTCAGTGTTTTAATGTTATGTTTCAGTCTCACCATTTTGAATTTATTTGACACCTGGACAATTCTATAATGTAGACAAACCAAAACATATTTTCAGACCAGTCACTTCCAGTGGGGGCCTGGGGCCTCATGGGCGTCAGCTTGGGGGTCCAGGACATCCTCATCCTCTGCTTATGTCACACTAGACAAGACCCAAACCTTAAAATAATGATGTTATTATTGCAGATCTGTCTCAGATATGCGCTGCAAGTTATTCCTCTCATGTGTGCCAATGAGCCCGGAGATCCACCTGGGTAGGTGTAACAGGGCAGCTCTGACAGTATCCAGGAAGTGCTTGCTAACACTCTGAAGCCAAGCCGAAGCAAGAGCAAGTGGTGAGGCTGCTGTGCTCTGCTGAGGAAATCAGAGCAAGCACGACGCATCAGGCAAATATCACCAGTGTCACTGTTTTTATTTTTTGACTTTTGCATAGCATGAATGCATATTTGAAGGCTCATTCCATGATTGATAATGCTAAAGATTTTGTTTATACTGGTTTGAAGCCACAGTGAACTCATCTGCTGGAGGTTTTGGTTGGAGTGAAAACCTCTGGGCCCTTCATGGCATGAGTTTGACACCTCTGCCTTAAATCCTGGACCAACCAAGACCACTGGAAGTAATTTTGCAGAATAATGTGGCTTCAAACAGTTTGAAGCACATTTATATTTATAATTATTAAAACGGTATATGTATTTCAATATCATCAGTGATGCTTAATCAACATGAGATTTCTTGTGTTTAAATGCTTGTGAAAGCCGTAGATATTTAACACCAATCCAAAATATCTCTCCATATTTAGGGTCCCTATAGAACAAAAATCACTTCAAATGAGGGTCTGTGGCTTATTAAAAATTAATAAGAGCATGAAAGAGTTTGAACTACAGACACTAGACTGTGTCTGTGGAGGTTCTCGGTCCTCCAGCTTCTCGTTCTCCACACAGTGCTGAATGGAGCTCAGCTGGACTGTCTGGACGTTCTTGAGGACGTTTCTCTCCTTCAGCTCTGATAGACAGGTGGGGCCTCCCAGCTGCTTCACCTGTGGGCTCGTTCTCCAGGTCGCTGGCTTGTTAGTGCTCCTCTCTGACCGCCTTGTCAGTGTCACCTGACTCCAGGAGTGAATGACAGTTGTTATGTCACAAGGGGTCAAGAGTGAATGGTTCAGCTTCAGCTTACATGAAGTAAATGTGTGTGTGTGTGTGTGTGTGTGTGTGTGTGTGTGTGTGTGTGTGTGTGTGTGTGTGTGTGTGTGATTTTGTGCAGGAGTCCACGCTCTGCTGACTGTCGCACTGGAGGGAGTCCACGATGCCAGTCAGCTCCAAATGGTGGAGTTTGGTCGAGGTTTCGGCTACAAGCTTCCTCTCAGCATCGGCATGCAGAGTGTTGGCAGCACCATTCTCAAGCAGATTGTGAGTACTTCATGCTCTTTACTACCAAGTGGTGGAGCAACTTGCATTTTTTCAGGAGACTGCTCTGTCCAACAAACATTGTCATCTAAATTATCAAAATGTCATGGGATTCATTTGTGGAGAAACTTAAAGTTGCTCTTGTTTGGCACCCCGTGGCTACAAAGCAAAACTCTGTATTTTTTGGTTGGAGGGTCTTCATTATGCAGAAATCCCCTGCTGTGAGTTCAGTGAGCTAAAGGTCTTGTTAGTGTGTGGATGGCTGGTGGACAGAGTGCTTGCTCTCTGCATTTCAGGAGACACTTTTGTTTTTATTGCAGAGTTCAGTTTGATGTGGTCACTTCCTTTGTGGAGGAGATTTCTGACGGCAGAGTTGAACTTGGACAAACAGGAAGAATCTTCAGTGGCTCAGTTAGTGCAGACGAAATAACTGAAATACTTCAGTTTCATGTAGTTCTGTATTCTATCATCTTTCTGTTAACTCTGAAAAAAAAGAATTACTGGACATTACTGAACATTAGTGAGCGACACTGGTGGTGCTTCAGATGGCAGTGTCCCAGTGGCTCACAGGACACTGTGCATTTCACTTCTGCAGATGAAGCACATTTTAAACCTAGCTGTACCAATGAGCCTTTTCTGGTGTTACTCATTTATCGCTGCTTTGAGAGATGCTCTCCTGTCAGTTTGGAGTGGCGACTGGCAACAGAACTAAAGCCAGTGAAACTGCTGGTTTGCTATTTAGTCTTTCTAAATAAAAAAAATATCTTATATTGATGCAATCTCCATTCTGCAGTGTTGTTCCCTGTGTGATCTGCCTGGCTGTGCAGCAGCAGGCGCTCTGCACGCTGTTGATGTTTACCTTTTATAATCAGGGCTTACAGCAGATTTCTGTTGCACTGCATCATCCCAACACCAAATGATTCCCTTTTGAACTTTTCTGACCTCTGCACCATCTCTTCTTGCCCTCCCTCTCTCCCTTCTGACATCCATCCGTCTCTTGTTGTCTCCCTGTCCCTCTGCAGGACTCGGTGGCCCACAGGGAGTGCTGTAACGTCATGTGTAAATGCTCCGGACATGAAGGCATCCGTGGCTCTTGGGGCCCCCCGGGGCCAAAGGTGACAGAACACCTTTTCAATTGAACATGATATTGAGAGTATTAAAAAAAAAAAGAAGGGGGGGTGGGGGGTTACCTGGAAAAACACAGGTGCGGCATGGAGCACCGGGGGCTTCCTGCCTTCCTGAGTGAGCAGTTTGCTGGTTGTATATTTTACAGTCTCATGAGGCTGACAGGCTTACATTATAATATTATAATATCTGTATACTATGAGCTTGACCTCCCAGACTGCCCAAACTCTCAGATAGAATGAGTGCAGACAACAATCTCTCCCTCTTTTTCCTTTGTTTTCTGTTTTTCCTGCAGGGCTCACCTGGAGCAAAAGGTCACCTGGGCTTCCCTGGGGATGATGGAGATTCTGTAAGTGATCTGCTTTTTATCTCCAGAAAGTTAAAGAGAGCTGATTTGATTTTTTTTTTTTTTTTTTTTCAATTTAGGCTTCATTAAACCAGGTAGTGGAACTGCTGTAGATGAATGATGTCAGTGTTGCTGTGTGCATCACAGCTGGACAGATTCAGCATAAATGTGCCTCAGGACAAGATCGACCAGTATTGATCTGCCAAGGCCAATATGAGATCCATCATTATTGATCCAGGACACCGATCATTGATATTTACTGATATTTACTGATATAGGGCTGATATTCAATTGTACTTAATTTGAAAATTGCAGTGTCAAAATTTTCCGTATCAGAAATGCAAACACAAACCTTGCAGTAATATGATAATCTTGCTGTGTAATTCTTCCCTACACTGGCTCTAATATGCTGTCGCAGTTTTATCTGTAGTGAAATAAACCAAGAGCTTGTGTAGACCAGCCGTGGTCAGTTTTCTCCTCTTCAAAGTGTTTTTGTCAAAGCGGGAGGGAGTTAGTCTGCCTTTGCTCAGCTCGTGCTCAGATACAGTGCACGGTTAAGAAAAAGGCTGTGCAAACTTTTAATTCTTTCCTGAAAAAACTGTTGTTTCCTTGAGGCAGTGATGTCGTGATCCCTGACTTGTTTCCTTGGAGGGCTGAAGTCATGTGAGCTGGAACCAACATTCATGTATTCTGGACATTCATTCATGCAGTGGTGAGGTGAAAGGCGATGAAACTCACTCAACACAGGAATGACCACAAAATGTGTTGCAGGGAAACAGAGGGGCACCGGGACCCAGTGGACCACAGGGCATCCAGGGCTGCCCCGGGACCAGAGGACAGAAGGTAAGAGTTGTTTTCAGTTTCAGTCTGAGTTTGAACAATAACAGCAGCAGTAATAATAATGCATTTAATCTGTAACACATAACACTGATTCTTGGGAATTTGGATAAAACAGGTTTTAATTTTGAGAAAAAAAAGTGTGTTAAATTACAAAATCTGAAGGTATATCATTATAGGCCAAGGTCTTGGCTGTTCAGCAATGTACCGGTGCAACCTCCTCATTTTGCATTTTTTTCATAAAATAGGTTTTTCCAGTTATTAGGCTACTTTGTTTTTGTCAACACCGTCACCGTAATGTTTTTTTTTTAATTTGAAAAACATATTTTTGTATTAAAGAGACTATTACTTTAATAACTCAACAGCACCAAAGAAACATATTGTAAGCATTTTCATTTAAAACCATTATAACTGCCTCTGACGGTGGTGACACTAATCTGACGGTGGTGACAGTCGCCTCATTAAAACATACATTTCCAAAATTTATACCACTCAAGTCAATGGCTTCTTGCTTAACAACTTTATTTAACTATTTGGTACAAAAAATAACAATCCTGAGCTCTGTTATAAACATTTTTCAGATTTCAGTCATCACCGTCACACAGAAAACCTGATGGTGGTGACGTCTGACGGTGGAGACAAAAACCTGCTCTTTCACATGATAAGCATGAGTTGTTCACATTAGCCAGCTTGTTTTCGCCCTGTTGCTACCTGCATCAGACCTCTTCTTAAAAAGTATACATTTATTCCATAATCTAATCTAATATTTTTTATACAGAAGTGACGGTGTTGACAATATATGGTTGTGACAGTAGCAGTGTCCAAAAATATGAAGAGATTTAAGAGAAAACAGCAAACTTCCAGGAGCCTGAGCGTTCTTGAAGCATGCAGTAGAGCTGAAGGTTTGAAAATGGATCCTCAGGAATGTAATTGACCTTGTAGTTTTTTTATTATTATTTTTTAAATATATATCTGACGGTGGTGACGAATATCTGGGACACATTTTGAGCAACCACAAAATAATAGTAAATATTGTTCAAAACCCATCGTTTGTAGTTTTTAATACATATTATGATGTACTCTTTCATGTGGTAAAGATATTATTCAGTGAAATTATTACTTTTTGTTGTTTTAATCAAGTTGAAATGATTATCTCCTATCCGAGGACAACTGGTTTTGTAGGGCATGGGCCAACATATAATCATTAAATTAATACAAATTAAAAATAAACCTATGAAAAAACCTTACAAATGTGCAAAGGACCCCCTGATTATGCCCTTGATTCTTTTTATTCATTAAAATGTTGTAAATTTCCAGCAGAAATAGCATTTTTCTTAGTGGGACATGATTTATCCAAATTCTCAAGAATCAGTGATAATTATCTTGAGTTAAAACAGAAAACAACTAAACAAGAGTGTGATGGTGTGATTTTGGTATGGCAATGGCTGCAAACAGTTTGGCACCTCTTCCTCGCCTCATTCTCAAACTGCTCACCTGATTTAGTGGAAATCCAAACGTGTGTGTGGAAGTTTCTGTGTGACGAACAGACGCACACAACTCACCGCTCATCAGGTCGGGGACAATAACTGATTTAAAAACAAAGAATCAGAATCACAAATCATAAATACTTTATTGATCCCCCTGGGGAAACTGGGCGGTGACTGTATGGGTAAACTGGGACAACGGCTCGTCTCCTGCATCCTGTGGGATCCTCACGTAGTGCAGAAACAGTCGATGTGACCAGGAGACTCTGGTGAAGTCGCATCTGTCAAAAAAGGAACTTGTGCTGCTTTCTTTCTTTGTGGCTCCCACCCAGAGAGGAGGCTGGGCTGGAGTTTTGTTTATAGAGCACCTTTCAAGCAATAAGCGCCGTGCTTAACAATGACAGATTTCAAACAAAAGCTTTTCTCTGTTTCTGTAAGACAGAACTGATCTAATTTTGGAAAAGTTCCTCAGTTAATGGCTCACGTTCAGGTTCAAGTTCCAGTCCAGGATAACACCCAGATTTTCTGCAGCTGACTTCATGTGGGGAGTGAGGGAGTCAAATAAAAACAAATAAAGACAGAGTCAGCTTCCCGCTCAGAAACGTCCTGCTGCCCTCCGCCAGCATGTTCCTCCCGGTCCTCTGCACCTGCATCTGCACACATCAGTGCAAATATAAGTGTTAAATTATAGGACCTGTAACTCTGACACACCTCAGATCTCTGACTCTGTTGTTTGTGAGTCTTTGGTCAGGCGCAGGTAGGGTTTGGATGGCATGACCAGGTGTGAGGGAGGTGCAGGTGGACTAGAGAAGACAGTTTGATATCCGCTGGCCTCCATGGACTCTGTGTTGTTATGACTGCTGTTACTACGACAACTACTCCTATTGTGACTGTACTTACGTTTACTGCTACAACTGCTACTACTAACAGTAACCAATAGTGGACAGGTGTGGCAGGTGTGACCTGTGTTTAAGCTAAAATCCGTCTCTCTCTGCAGGGCAGCCAAGGTTACCAAGGCAACAGGGTGAGTGACTCAGGCTTGCTGGGATACACACATAATCAGCTGAGGACGTAATGTGGTGTGGTGTGTTGTGTGGTGTAACGTCGTGTGTTGTGTGGTGTAACGTGGTGTGTGTGTGGTGTAACGTGGTGTGTTGTGTGGTGTAACGTACTGTGTGGTGTGTTGTGTGGTGTAACATGGTGTGTTGTGTGGTGTGTTGTGTGGTGTAACATGGTGTGTTGTGTGGTGTAACGTGGTGTGTTGTGTGGTGTGTTGTGTGGTGTTGTGGGGTGTGTTGTGTGGTGTTGTGTGGTGTGTGGTGTGGTGTAACGTGGTGTGTTGTGTGGTGTTGTGTGGTGTGTGGTGTGGTGTAACGTGGTGTGTTGTGTGGTGTAACATGGTGTGTGCTGTGTTGTGTGGTGTAACGTGGTGTGTTGTGTGGTGTAACGTGGTGTGTGCTGTGTTGTGTGGTGTAACGTGGTGTGTTGTGTGGTGTAACGTGGTGTGTGGTGTTTTGTGTGGTGTAACATGGTGTGTGGTGTGGTGTAACGTGCTGTTTTGTGTGGTGTAACATGGTGTGTGGTGTGTTGTGTGGTGTAACATGGTGTGTGGTGTGGTGTAACGTGGTGTATTGTGTGGTGTAACGTGCTGTTTTGTGTGGTGTAACATGGTGTGTGGTGTGTTGTGTGGTGTAACTGGTGTGTGGTGTAATGTGGTGTGTTGTGTGGTGTAACGTGGTGTGTGGTGTGTTGTAATGTGGTGTGTAACGTGGTGTGTGGTGTGGTGTAACGTGGTGTGTGGTGTGTTGTAACGTGGTGTGTGTGGTGTAACGTGGTGTGTGGTGTGGTGTAACGTGGTGTGTGGTGTGGTGTAACATGGTGTGTTGTGTGGTGTAACGTGGTGTGTTGTGTGGTGTAACGTGGTGTGTTGTGTGGTGTAACGTGGTGTGTGGTGTGTTGTAATGTGGTGTGTAACGTGGTGTGGTGTAACGTGGTGTGTGTGGTGTAACGTGGTGTGTGGTGTGGTGTAACGTGGTGTGTTGTGTGGTGTAACATGGTGTGTTGTGTGGTGTAACGTGGTGTGTTGTGTGGTGTAACGTGGTGTGTTGTGTGGTGTAACGTGGTGTGTGGTGTGTTGTAATGTGGTGTGTAATGTGGTGTGTGGTGTGGTGTAACGTGGTGTGTGGTGTGTTGTAACGTGGTGTGTGTGGTGTAACGTGGTGTGTGGTGTGGTGTAACGTGGTGTGTTGTGTGGTGTAACATGGTGTGTTGTGTGGTGTAACGTGGTGTGTTGTGTGGTGTAACATGGTGTAACGTGGTGTGTTGTGTGGTGTAACGTGGTGTGTTGTGTGGTGTAACGTGGTGTGTGGTGTGGTGTAACGTGGTGTGTTGTGTGGTGTAACGTGGTGTGTGGTGTGGTGTAACGTGGTGTGTGTGGTGTAACGTGGTGTGTTGTGTGGTGTAACGTGGTGTGTTGTGTGGTGTAACATGGTGTGTTGTTTGTTGTGTGGTGTAACGTGGTGTGTGTGGTGTAACGTGGTGTGTTGTGTGGTGTAACGTGGTGTGTGTGGTGTAACATGGTGTGTGGTGTGTTGTAACGTGGTGTGTTGTGTGGTGTAACGTGGTGTGTTGTGTGGTGTAACGTGGTGTGTGTGGTGTAACGTGGTGTGTTGTGTGGTGTAACGTGGTGTGTTGTGTGGTGTAACATGGTGTGTTGTGTGTTGTGTGGTGTAACGTGGTGTGTGTGGTGTAACGTGATGTGTTGTGTGGTGTAACGTGGTGTGTGTGGTGTAACATGGTGTGTGGTGTGTTGTGTGGTGTAACGTGGTGTGTGTGGTGTAACATGGTGTGTGGTGTGTTGTGTGGTGTAACGTGGTGTGTGTGGTGTAACATGGTGTGTTGTGTGTGGTGTGGTGTAACGTGGTGTGTGGTCTGGTGAAATGTGACGGTCGATTCCCTCCGCTGCTGCAGGGTGGCGATGGAGAGCACGGACTGGACGGAGTGGACGGTGAGCAGGTACGAGCATCAGCATTGAAACCCCTCTGTGCGAAAAAGCCACCTTGCTTTAGCCTCAGTTGAACCCCTGAGAAAATGGCAGAGATAGTACAAAATCGCCTTGCTTGCCAGTGACTTTCCTCTGTCCATCACCGGTTTCAGTTTGAGGATTTGGGATAGTGCAGCCTGCTCTTGAAGGCAACACCTGGCACACTGATTGGTTTAACTGGCGTAACGCCCAAAACACGCCTATGCATAATATAGCGGGTAGCGCAGGTGTTTTAGGGATAACGGCAGGTATGCAAGATTGCAACTTTTGTGGGGGAACACCTCTTACGCAATGCTAAATCCCCAAATAACGGGTTTAGGGACTCTGATGCAAGACAGGACCCTCAGACTCATAAGTGTCACATATATGCTGCCAGATCCCAAATGACGAAGGACAAAGTGAAATGTGCATGAGTTTTTCTTGTGTAATTTCAACTCAAGAACAAAATTTGCACCTGTATTCAAGTCCACGATTTGAAAACTTCACTTTGTGTTTGGTCTGAACACACCGTGAACCAATAAGACGGCATCTCTCAAACATCTTTCTGCTTATCAGACACAAAACAGCAGCCAAAAAAACCCCCAAAGTATCAGTTTTATAAATATACAGATACGGATGGAGAAATGGAAGATGGTCTCAGGATCTTAGTGATGTTTTAAAGTGTTTTCCTCAAGGAAACAAGAGGCAGGAAACCGGCGAGTTTGGTTTGTCAGCAGCTCCATGTTGATTTTTTTCTCTGGTTTTGTGTTTGCAGGGAGCGCCAGGCGCAGACGGAGCTGCAGGAGAACGAGGACGCCCCGGAAACCCAGTAAAACCATCAAAACCCTTTACTGTTCACTCTCACTGATCATCTGTTCACACTCGCGTACTTTTCAGTGTCACATGTTCACAGCACCTCGTCCTAACGGCAAGTGTAGCATCAGCGAAAAAAAACCTGCCTGCTCCTCTTCCACTGGGCGAGGCTGGCCAGTCGAGCCGGACGGGACCTGAACCCGTGAACCTGCCACTTGTTTATGGTTTGACTTGATGTTTGCAGCTTGGTCCCGTCCCAGACATGCAGTCAGGACAAGGTGTGACTGTGTGACCTCTGACCTCCGGCTGGTTGATTGACAGGCTGCCTTGTCATCCTCAGGGCTCCAGAGGCACCAGAGGAGAGGCGGGGCTTAAAGGACAGCGAGGACTGAGAGGAGACCCGGTGAGTCTCCACCAGAGGTGAAGTAACTCATTCCATGTTTCTGCAGCTGAGCAGCTGTTTTGTATTCTTGTACTTTTTGGAGTATTTTTTTTTTTTTTTACAGTCAGTAAATTGACTTTCCTTCAGTCCATTTTTGCTTGAGTTTTGTCCTTCACCACATTTTAAGAAGAGGAACCTGCTTCTACTTTTACAAGAGTTCTGGTACTGCTTTGGTAAACTGCTTTTTGGACTCTTGACCAAAAAAAGAAGGCACAGATGATTGGTCCCCCTGGGAGCAGCGGCAGTGAGATTTGTCTGTTGTGTCTGACAGGGGGAGCCGGGGGCCGACAACATCTTCGCGGGACCAAAAGGAGACGTGGGGAACCCGGGCTTACCGGTAGGAAGCACGGCCGACCTCTGACCTGAGCTCAGCTGGCAGGGTGGGGCAGGCCTGGGCTTTGGGCGGCAGCAGCCAGAGATCTGCAGGTGGGGCTGCAGACACTCCATCTCTGCTGCCGGCAGACATGGACAGTCTGCTCTCTGCTCACATGATCTGCTCTTTACTGTGCAAGCTGCTGTTTAACCTGGAATAACTGCACGATATTATGACATAACTATAACTTGAACTCGTTTTTCATCATAAGGAAAGAAGGAAATGAGAGGTGATGAACTCATCTTTTTTCTCTTTTACCCTGCTTCTCACACACACACACACACACACACACACACACACACACACAGGGAGATCCTGGAGAGGACGGGCGTCAGAATGAGAGAGGAAACGTTGGACACCCGGTGAGTTTTTACCTTTTTATTCTATTGACGAAATGATGCTCATACAGTCACGTGGGCTTTATGTGGTTTTATGCGATGATATTTCCGGATTACCTGCAGCTGTTGACTTCATTCAAAGCTTTTCTGAAACTGCACATTCTGCAGATAACCATATCCAAATGTCAGCGCAGCATATCAAGTTTAAAAAGCACAAACATCACTCAGTCAAACAACGCCTCAGAAGTCAGCAACAGAGGAAGCACATTCAAAGCTTACCTTGTAGCTGAGAGTCTGGCCTTTCACCGTTAGTTGTTTTAGTCACATCATGTAACTGCAGTGACAATATACTTGAATGTATAACCCTTAGAAGAACATTAAAATCAGTATAAGAAATACCTCAAAATAGACTGGAGCCCAAAACATGAAATCTGCATCCCACAGCATGTTGTAGAAACCTACAGCGCTGCAGCATCAGGCTGAGACTGAGGTAAAATCAGCTGTTTACACACAGACTCAAATGTAAAATACAACCAGGAAGTTCAGTGACAACACAGACGAGCAGAAAATATTTACAGTCCTTTGGCATGGTAAAAACATTTTTATTAAAACCACCTTGGAAATGGCGGAGAAGTGGAGGACAGAAAGTCCAGGACAGAAAGTAGTTCCACCAGTTTGGAAGCAAAGCAAAGCAAAATAATGGAACAAGGTTCATATTAAAGTAAAGTTTTGTATTTTCTTTAGTTTTTATTTGGATTCCATTTTGACTTTTTGTTTTCAGTTTCGGTTTAGTTATTTTTATTTTTTGGAAAATGCTTAGTTTTGCTTTAGTTTGCTCATTCAGAATAAACGGGTGTTGGTGGTTAGTTGCCATGGTGACAGCACAGGTACAACACAGCCGACAATAATAATAATAATAATAAACAATAAACTTAAAATCAGTTTAATAAGCATAATAACTCTGCGTGCTGTGGTTTTGCTCTGCAGGGTCCAAATGGAAGAACAGGACCGCCGGGCCCAGTGGTACGTAACACTCCCTGCTCACTCCACACACCTGCCCTTTTACACACCTGTTGCCCTTACTGTGTGTGTGTGTGTGTGTGTGTGTGTGTGTGTGTGTGTGTGTGTGTTACTCTAGGGTGCAACAGGAGAGTCTGGAGATCCAGGAGTGCGAGGGATCCCCGGGCCCTCAGGACCTCAGGTAACTGAGCAGAAATAAAACAGTATGAGGCAGAGAGAGTGCAGCTCGGCGCCGCTCGCAGCCTCATTGTGATTGGACGAGAGCGTCGCTCAACAAGTTCAGCACACACACTCGTACATCATCGATAACCCAACTGCCTACCTCCATGTTGTCTCTGCAGGGAGAGAGAGGGGTCAGAGGTCAGCTTGGACCCAGAGGAGTGGTGGGCCTGCCTGGACCTCAGGTCAGTACCTTGTTTATTCCCACGCTGACGCTCAGGTGTTGGTCCTCAGCGAGCAGCAGCAGCTCCACTCAGCACAACACAGGACTCCCTGTGGCATCCTTCATCTGGTTTGGAAAAAAAATCAAACAAACCAAAATGTATCCACAGGAGCCGTGTGGAGCTGTCAGCTGGTTGGTCAGGATCAGACAGATATTGGAGACAGGAAACAGGCGGAGGCAGGAAACTTTATTGTCCAATCACATTTGGACAAAACAACCTTCAGCATGGACAGCAGCTCAGGCACTTCTGCACCAAATCAACACTAAATACCTAAAAGACAACAAGTCCTGTGCCGGTGTGTTTTCTAGTGTCCACGTGGCTCAGGTGTCATGTCCCCCTGCAGCGCCCCCTTGTGGAAACAGCAGAGTGTCTCCTGTCCCTCTGAGCTCCATGTTGCTCTGAAAATGAGCTGACCTCAGAGCAGTGTTGCTGCGCTGCTGAAAGTGAGTGAGCAGCAAACAGCAGCTCTGAGGTCAGTGCTGCAGGTCTCTCTGCTGTCTGAAGCTCATCATCAGACAGTGATGGTGGCCTCCATAGGGGGCGCCGGCGAGCGTCCGCTCTGCTTGTCCCACACACAGGGCAGGGACGCTGCTTCACCTCAGGGAGCTCAGATGGAGTCCTGATCTGCTCGGGAGCTTTCACTCCGTCTCCTTCCTTCTTACCTGGAGAATCCTCCATTAGAACAGCAGCCCACCAAGGTGAGACACACCTGGATGTTAGAGGGGACGGGAGACGGTCTCTGATTGGTTCACTGCATGTTACGCCAAAAACACAGCCAGGACTCATGAAGAGACTCATGACAAGCCTTTAGAGCCAGGAACCTGGAGCAGACAGACTTTAGTCCAGCAGCAGCAGGGACTCAGAGCCTGAAGGAGCTGCAGCAGGCAAAGATAACACACTGACTGGTCTGAACTGGTCTGAACTGGTCTGAACTGGTCTGAACTGGTCTCTTCTCTGCAGGGTGAACCAGGACGAGTCGGGAACAAAGGGTCAGCTGGAAGTCGTGGCGCAAACGGACAGAAGGTGTGTGACATCACTTCCTGTGTGACTGACACAGATTTGTGTGAAAATGTTAGCAACAGATTATGAGACTATACCAGATTAGACTAACCTGGACAAGACTAGATCACACTAGATTAGATTAGATCGTATTAGATTAGATTAGAATAGAACTGATTAGATCAGATTAGATCAGATAAAATCAGATCACATCACATCAGATCAGATTAGATTAGTTCAGATAAAAAAAAAAGATCAGCTGGATTTAGGCTTAGTGAGGTCACTTCAGGGTTAACCCTGGTGGGTGTTTTGTACCATAAAGGTGGTTTACTTTTTATTGGGGTTCGTTGCCATGGTAACATACGCTGAACACCTGACCTGCTCCGGAGCAGGTGAAGTTCAGGATAAGAGCTCAGCAGGTAGAAAAGCCCCACCTGCTGACCAATCAGCTCTCTTGGAAAATGGCCTGCCCATTGGATGAGACAGAGTGAAGAAATGAAGCCTCACATGTAGTACAACATGTACATGTACATGTTGTAGTACATGTACGTGTACGTGTTGTACTACATGTACGTGTACGTGTTGCCTGGGTTCAGTTAGCGAGCTGATAACCTTCATGGGTCTGAACATCAGGACTGTGGATGTCTGGTTAAGTGAAGCCAGATAACTAAGAGAAACCCGGGGATGTTAATCCAGCTGCAGGGGACAGGGCCCTGTTGTTGTTGTTTACTGTTGTTGTTGTTTACTGTTGTTATTGTTTACTGTTGTTGTTGTTTACTGTTGTCTGACGATGTTGTTTGTTGTTGAAGGGTCAACCTGGAAATCCAGGTGTTCAGGGAATTCCAGGACCACTGGGAGCCAGAGGCATGCCGGTATGGAGTTGTGTGTGTGTGTGTGTGTGTGTGTGTGTGTGTGTGTGTGTGTATCTGTGTGTGTATGTGTGTGTGTGTGTGTGTGTGTGTGTAATTTCTCTCTGTGCTGTGATCCAGGGGCAGGACGGCAGAGACGGATACGGACCTGCTGGGTCCAAAGGTGCCAAGGTAGGAACCAGCTCCAATGAATTAAAACTACATTTCCCATCAGCCCCGCTGCTTCCTGAGCTGTTTGCTCTGGAGGAACAGCGCCCTCTATCGGTAAGAAAGGCTGATCTGGTCCAGTAACAGCATGAAGTGATGAAGCTGCTTGGATACGAGGCCAAACGTCTTCAGGACATAAAACTCAGTCCAGGCGACCTGATGCGGTTTCCCTGAGAAGCCGATGACCTGGACCAATGAGAACATGCGCAGACATACCAGAGCTGTGATTGGCTAGGCCATGTGTGTTTGAAAAGGGGCGGCACCCGGTTGGCACTGAGGCGGGAAGCTTCCTGGAGGTGATTGGCTGTCTGAGCCGCACCAAGTTGGATTTGAACAAATGGGATTGTGGCACCAGGAGTTTTTTCTCTGTGTGTTTAGTTTGGCTCCGCCCCCTCAGTGTATGATAATGAATTGATGATGATGATGATGATGATGATGATGATGAAGAAAGGGTTGCACGAGCTGCAGTCTTTTATTTGATGGAACAGTTGCTCGTTCACTGAGAGTTTGTCTCTGCACAGGGGGATCCTGGCTTCCCGGGCTATCCTGGCTCTCAGGTGAGTTCACTCGTGTTCCTCTGATCTCCGACTTTCAACAAACCACATCACATGTTCCTGTTTCAGGAGGCAGAAAGGTCAGAGGTCACAGCAGACAGATGATCCTCCTGACATCACAGACGTGAGCGGCTTAGAGACGAGCAGGGAGAAGAAACGAGAGATAAAGAGCGAGGTGGCTCTTATCTCCAATGTACAAAATATTTGACAGCAACAAAACCCGAGTCCCTCCCTCGGAGGCTTTCACAAGAATTTACAGCCGAGAAGAAACGAGCCGTCGCTTTTGTGGTTTTTCAGAGCGCGACTACAAATCTGCTGGGAGCAGGCATTAATATCTGTGTGGCGGCTGCTTCCTGTCGGTCACGTCAGTCTGATGCTCATTTAGTCGGCGGAGCCGAGTCGACTCCCATGGGAACGACTGAGGGACGGCTTCAAAATAAGAGACCGACATTTTAGGCTTTTTAGGTCACTGTGTTGCATCGAATGTGACTGCAAACTGAGAATAATAAATAACTGATACTACATTTATCTACATACTCATATCTGTCCAAATGAGATGAGAGACAGTGTGCAAACAGCAGAAGTTTGTCTGTCTGATCAGAAAATGATGAACTCTTCAAATTAAAGCTGTTTTCTTTTCTCTCAATGTCCAAAGATAACACAGAGGAAAAAGATTAAACAAACAAAAAAATAATATGTGTTGCCATACACATAGCTGTTAATGTAACTGTGAGAAACGCTGCAGAGTTTCCTGCTGATGTTTATTCTGGCTGTGTTTCGGGTGCGCAGGGTGAGGCCGGAGAGCCGGGAACCAAAGGATTTCCAGGCCGCAAAGGAAACGTCGGCCGAGGGGTGAGTGACACCCCGCCTGAGTATTTTTATTCATCATTACTTCAGAAACTGACAGTATTGACTTGTTTTGTTGATTTGACGGACGCAGGGGAACACAGGCCGGCCGGGAGAAACCGGCGTGCCCGGAGACTCTGGACCGCCGGGACACAGGGTGAGTGCACGATGGAGGGTTTGTTGGAGGAGGGGGCGTTTTTATTTCTGTGACCTTCATTTGAGTGAAAGGCCAGTGGGTTTCAACATGTCATTTTAAAGAGATATACTGAGATATGGCAAACAAATCAGAGCTGCATATGAAAGATACTACCTGAACACACACCCTGAAGCCCAACACACACTGGAGGTCTGTGGCCGCCGGCCCGGCTCCGTCACAGAGACGATTAAACCTTCCAGCAGCTCGGGAGCGGTCGGATTCACACAGCCCATCATGTGGATCTGGAATTAAAAAACACAAAGCAGAGAGGTTGGATGAAAAGTTAGTTTGTGGTGGATCTTCCTCCACCTCCAGCGGTGTGAGGAGACTGAAGGATAAATGTGTTCAGAGGTTACAGCGCCACCATCTGACTTCTGAGTTTTTTCATATAAAGATGTGTGTTGATTTGGATGTACGGAGGTGAAACCTCTCCTCCAGCCGGTGAAGCGGCGCGACTCTTTTTGCTGCCGTCCAAACAGCAGAAGTGGACTTGGACTGGGCCTGAATGCCCTGTAGCGCCCTCTGCAGGCCAGGAGCTCAGAGACATAAAGTAGAGCCCCTTGTCTCAGTTTGGGTCAGAAACAGTCACTAAAAGGCCATTTCACCCAAAACGCTGGCGTGCTCCTTAAACAGCGTACAGAACCAACCAGGCCTGGGACCATGAGCCGATGTGTGATGCCGTCAAACACCGACTGGGAGCGGTGACACATTTTAAACCAAAGGCAGTGATTAAAAACACATACCTGAAAACATCAGTACACATGACCTGATGATGATGATGATGATGATGATGATGATGATGGTGACTGAATGACAGGGTTGTGGTTGCTCTCCTCTGCCTTCAGGGTCCCAGAGGTCCTCCAGGAGTCAGAGCCATGACTGTAAGTTCATTTCAAACTTTTTAAACTTTGAAACTTCCAGCGCTGCCCAATCAGATCTTGTTCACGACATCCAGACCTCATGTTTGTCTTGTCTCAGGAATGCCAACTGATCACCTACATCAGAGACAACTGTGGTGAGTGTCAGCGACACACACTCAAAAAATCAGCCGATTGGCTTTAGTCAAGTAGCAGTTTATTATTTTAATGAACTCAGAAGTCAAACTCAGTGACTGGATGGTAAACAACCACCCACAGCTGAAAGTCACAAGGCAGACAACAACAAACTATCAAGGATATTTTCAGAGTGATGAAGCTGCTTCATCTGTCAGTCAAATTGATTAGAGGTTTTATTGCCTGCAGGAGCATTTCCCATGTCAGCGCCCCCTACTGGCGGCAGGTTAAAGGCAGAGTGAGCAGGATTTTCCTAAAAACAAACTAATCCTCTCCATCATGACTTGTGAGCCACTAGCTGTGTGTGTTTGTGTGTGTGTGTGTGTGTGTGTGTATCCTCTGCCTGGATTTTCTTGTTTTGCTGAGCTCAGGTCTTGATCATAGAACAGATTATTTTAGGGGCTTTAATGACTGCAGGGGATTTAAAGTTTCTGCTCTGATGATGTTGTTTTGTCCCCACAGCGTGCCGCCTCGGTGAGTACCTCCATGTCGTCTTTGTCAGTCAGAAGATCAAACTGCCTGGGATTCATTCTGGAGGATCTGCTTTTATATTTTAATATGAATAGTAGTATTAACATATGTACACATATACATATTATCTGTTGTCTGCAGGTGACAGGTGACAAAAGCTGGTTCATAGACGTGTTGAGCTGTTTGGTTTGGTTCCTCTTACTCTCCTCCCTCTGCTGCAGATCGGATGGCGTGTCCGGCCTATCCCACCGAGCTGCTGTTCGGCCTGGACATGTCCGAGGACGTGACCCCGGCCGCCTTTGAGAGGATGCGCTCCGCCCTCCTCTCCCTGCTGGAGGACATCGCCATCGCCGAGAGCAACTGTCCGACCGGCGCCCGCGTGGCCGTGGTGGGCTACAGTGCCCACACCAAGTACCTGATCCGTTTCCAGGATTTCCACCGCAAGAAGCAGCTGATCGACGCCATAAAGAACGTCGCCCTGGAGCCCACGGCCAGCCGGCGCCACCTGGGGGCGGCCATGCGCTACGTGGGCCACAACGTCTTCAAGCGCGTCCGGCAAGGGGTGAGGATGAGGAAGGTGGCCGTCTTCTTCTCCAGCGGGCCATCCCAGGACTCATCTGACATCGTCACCGCGGTGATGGAGTACCGGGCCTCCAACATCGTCCCGGTGGTCATCTCTCTGCAGAGCAGCCCTGCCATCCGGCAGGCATTGGAGGTGGGTGTGGTTTCACCTGCACAGGTAACCGGCTGCTTCTGCGGTCAGACAGAAGAAAGTGGTCAACATGTCATTTTTTCCTCAAATGTGACACAGATCAGATTTAATGTCAGTGTGAACAGTAAGAACAATCTGAATGTGACATTTTCACTTCTGATTTGGGCCACTTTCACATGAGCTCGGAAATCAGATGCAGATGTGATTGGTGCTGATGCGGCGCTGTGTGAACGCTCTGAGCGTGCTCACATGTCAGAGCATCAGGATTCATTCAAAACAACAGCAACAGGGACGCAAATCCAATTTTTATTCTTATTCTGCAGCTGAGATCCTCTGGTGCAGAAGCCTGAGCTCATGTTTTCATATTCAGCATCAGTAGTTCATATAAACTAACAGAAAATCAGAGGCATACTGATAGACCATAATACTTTGTAAAAAAAAAAAAAAAATTGAAATATAACGAGTGGCATAAATATTACTGCAGTCTAAATCATATTATATTATAGAACTATAGAATTGACAAAAAAAAAAAAAAACCAATATATTACATAAGCCTATCAGCAGTCAGATACACTATACTGGGAAAAGTATTGGTTCGTCTGCCTTCACATGCGTGAACGTGAGTGACATCCCATTCTTAAACCATAGGATTTAATATGATGCCGGCCCTTTGCAGCTCTAACTTCTAGAAAGGCTTTCCACAGGTTCAGGAGTGGGTTTATCTTCCAGAGGTGCATCTGTGAGGTCAAACACTGATGTTAGACAGAAGGCCTGGCTCTCAGTCTCCGCTCTAATTCATCCCAAAGGTGTTCTGTCGGGTTGAGGTCAGGACTCTGTGCAGGCCAGTCAAGTTCTTCCACACCAAACTGGCTCCTCCATGTCTTTATGGAGCTGCTTTGTGCACTGGGGCTCAGTCATGTTGGAACAGGAAGGGGCCGTCTCCAAACTGTTCCCACAAAGTCGGGAGCATGAAATGGTCCAAAATGTCCACACCATGTTCCCCCCTCCACCAAACTTTACACTCGGCACAATAGAGTCAGACAAGCACCGTTCTCCTGGCAACCGCCAAACCCAGACTCGTCCATCAGATTGCCAGACGGAGAAGCGTGATTGGTCACTCCAGAGTAGTGCTGCGCGGTATACACGGTATGGCGGTAGAAACGATATAAATTGAGCCACGGTAGAGATTTGTGCTCTACCGTGGTATCGTCGATGACATCATCGCATCTTCCACTGTGTGAAAATGGCCGCAAGCACAGTGACGGCAGAGAGGGAGGAGCTGGTAAAAAAAAAACGGTGCCACATCCGTGATATGGACATGGTTCGGGTTTAAAAAGTCGGATGTTGAGCAGAAACATGTCATCTGCAAGATGTGTGGAGAAACTGTGGCTGCCAGCAAAGGTAACACAAGCAATTTGTTTTACCATTTGAAATCGAAGCACGTGCTCGAGTATGAAGAGAGCCAGAGGCTGCGCTCGAAGAAAGTTTCCCCTGCTGGTGCCGCTAAAGTTAACGTGACCCAACAACAGACCTCCATTGTGCAAGCCTTTTCCAAGAGCACTCTTTATGACAGAAAGAGCACACGGTGGAATGACATAACAAGAGCCATCACAACCTACTTGTGCAAAGACATGATCCCGTTCCAAACGGTGGAGCGCAGCGGGTTTAAACACATGCCTAAAACCCTCGATCCAAAATACGAACCTCCAAGCCCTAAGTATTTTACTGAGACAGACATGCCCAAACTGTATGGCCAGCTCCGAGAGAAAGTTGAGAAAGACCTCCGTGAATTAACATACTACGCGACAACTACGGACTTGTGGTCGAGTCGCACCACGGAGCCTTATATAAACCTCACAATTCACTACATAACTGATGAGTGGAAATTGGCCAGCAAGTGCTTGCAGACTTTGTATTTCCCTGATGATCATACGGGTGAAGCAATAGCAAAAGCGTTAAAGGATGCGCTGGAGTCATGGGGCCTCAGGGAAGAATTCCAAGTCTGTATCACCACCGACAACGGCGCAAATGTGGTGAACGCAGTGACGCTAAATGACTGGACAAGACTGCAGTGCTTCGGCCACAGGCTGCATCTCGCCATCGGTAGGTTAAAGTGTAAATTTATTTGCATTTCCAGTTTTCCAGTGTGGGTGTCTGTGTCTGTGAGTCTATGTAGCCTCCTAGATGATTCACAATGAAGATTATTTTAAGTTTCACACCGCCATTGTGTAAAATTAAATTCATTAATTTATAATTTTAAGTTTCACACAGCCATTGTGTAAAATTAGATTCATTAATTTAATCTGTTATTAGAACTGTATATAACTGTATATTATATTTATGTATACAGTTTTCTAATAACAGGTTAAATTAAAAGATCTAATTTTATTCTGTTATTAGACAAGTGTAGGCCTATAGTATTTTTATGTTTTGTTGAAAAGAACTAATAACTTTTATCTTTTTTTTTTTCTTTTTTTTAACAGAGAATAGTGTGAAAGATCCTCGTGTGGAGCGAGCAGTTGGCATCTGTAAAAAGATCGTCAGTGCTTTTTCCTATTCCTGGAAAAGGAAGAGAGAACTGGCTGCTGCTCAGGCTGACCTTCACCTGCCTCCTCACAGGCTTATCACCGAAACGCCAACACGGTGGGGGTCACGTCAAAAAATGATCCAGCGTGTTCTCGAGCAGGAGAAAGCAATATCTCAGGTCCTTAAAGCAGATAAAAAGTCCAGACATCTGGCACCTCATTGGAAAGAAATTGATGTTTGGGAATCCGTCAACAAGGCCCTCAGCCCTCTATTGGAATTTACAGATGCACTGTCTGGGGAGGAGTACGGCAGTGTGTCATACGTGAAACCAGTGCTCCATCTGCTAAACAACACAGTGCTTCCACACTGCGACGAAGACACAGATCTGACAAAACAAATGAAGACGACCATTCTTACATATCTTAATGAGAAGTACTCTGACCCTGCTACCGACGACCTGCTGGACATGGCCTCCTTTACTGATCCCCGTTTCAAGAACGCATACATTGCTGATGACAGAAAGGAGTACATCAAGAAAGAGCAGGTGCAGAAATTCAAGCACTGCTTGAAAAGGAAGCAGAAGCGGTGCCGGCTTCCACAGAGTCACCCCCCCAAACAAGCACTGCAGCTGCTGGTGGAGCTGTGGAAAGAGATGCCAAAAAGGTGAAACGAAGTCTGGGCAGTTTTTTCAAAAAAGCTTCCACTCAGCCTGGCCCAGCTGCTCTCTCTGACAGAGATGCCGTTGAA
This sequence comes from Myripristis murdjan, assembly GCF_902150065.1. Lineage (NCBI taxonomy): Eukaryota > Metazoa > Chordata > Actinopteri > Holocentriformes > Holocentridae > Myripristis > Myripristis murdjan. Next base: position 34,114,767 of record NC_043995.1, on the reverse strand, counting down.
CTTGAGATAATGAGCTACCTGCGCTCAGTTGAGGTTGATGGGGAAGCTAACCCACTAGAGTGGTGGAGGCTGCACCAGGCTAATTTCCCGAGGGTAGCAAAGCTTGCAAAGAAATATCTTTGCATACCAGCCACCAGTGGCCCTTCGGAGAGGGCATTCAGCACTGGTGGCAACATTGTTACATGTCATCGGTCTTCATTAAAGCCTGACACTGTTGACAAGCTTGTGTTTCTGGCTAACAACCTTTAAAAGAGAATGGGAACTTGGGAATGGGAAGGGAGTGAAAAGCTAAGTAAACACTAAAGTTCAGTGTTGCAGCTTGTTATTTTTATTTGAAATATTTTGCCTGTTTGGTACTGTTGTTGTTCTTTACTGAAAAGATGATGCGTGTTCTGTAAGTGTGTCTCTCTTAAAAAATAGTGTTCAGTTGTGGACACTTTTGCACAACAGAAAAAACAAAAGGAAGTTTTGTTTACTTGAAGTTGTATTATTTAGAATTGTATTTTTGCATTCTTTAAGATGTGGAAAATTTGTTTGGTAAATTTTGCACTTTGGGTAAATTTTGCACTTTGGACTAGACTAGAGGAACCAAAGTTCAGTGTTTATGTTTGCAGCTAATTTTAAATATTAACCAAATGTTCTGTGACACTTTTTGCACAAGAGAACTGTTCAATATTCACTTTATTTTTCTGAGAATTTTT
>NC_043995.1:34104066-34109066 GCF_902150065.1 Myripristis murdjan | reverse complement strand
TAAAATTCACGGAGGATCTTGTTCAGCTCTTCTTTCCTTACAGGTGTGAAATCAGCTGTTTGCCCGGTGTTTGTCAGGTAGTCTTGGAGACATTTGACGGCCCAAGACGCTGACCGGGCCGTACATGTTGTAGGCTATATAGCCTCCAACATGTACAAGACTTTACTTATTCACACTGTCTCATCAATGGGCAGGCCATTTTCCAAGAGAGCTGATTGGTCAGTAGGTGGGGCTTTTCTACCTGCTGAGCTCTCATCGTGAACTTAACCTGCTCCAGAGCAGGTTAGGTGTTCAGCATATGTTACCATGGAAACGTACCCTGATTAAAGGTAAACCACCTTCATGGTGGTTACCTTGCTAAGTTAACTTGCTAAGCCCAAATCCAGCTGCATGGGACAGGCCTCCGGTATTCCAGTTTTATCCAGTGGCACTAACACACTGCCGTATAAAAGACATTAAATCAAACTGAAAAGCTTTGAACGTGATGGTTTTCAACAGAACTCTCACTCAGGAAACCAGGTGAGGATTTTCTGCTTGTGTTAAAACAGAGCTGGCAGAAACAGTGCAGATGTTTGTTTCCTCTCTTACCAACTTCACTGTTTTCACTGAAGCCAGAAAACCCATTTCAGTCTGAACCAGTTCCCACCTCTGTGCACACCAGAGCTCACCACTTTGTGCAGCTTCCTCCTGTTTCCATGTCCAACAAATGATCCAAATCCAGCACACACAGCTGTGTGTGTGTGTGTGTGTGTGTGTGTGTGTGTATGTGTGTGTGTGTGTGTGTGTGTGTGTGTGTGTGTGTGCGTGCTGTGATGCTGCCTGCTCACTGTTTTATGATAACTGCTGTTCACTCAGTTGCATGCTGCGTTTATTAAATTCACGCTGGTTTGAAGTCTGTAAATTCTGTTGTAAATGCTTTATAAGAACCTGATCTAAACACGCAGCTGAGATGAAGCGCTGCCGTCGCTGCAGTCTGATGATGAAGTGATGTGTTCTGCTGTTCTCCACAGATCCCAGCTCAGCACTGACAACGACGCTCGTCTCGTCCGCAGGTGAGAACCCGCCTCCTGGCCGCCACAGGTGTTTTCTCAGCTGTGTCACGTCCTAAGATGTTGTGTTGTATTCTGTTGCTGTGCAGCTGTATCTGGCACTTTTAGCCCATGACGAATTTCCTTCGGGACAATAAAGTATATCTAATCTAATCTAATCTAAGAACAGGATTCAGGTCAGAGCGGGAATAACTGCAGCAGGTCACCTCAAACTGCAGCGAGAGGAAACCCTTTCCCAAGGACTTTCTGCAGGCCTCCACACTTAACATTTACTTATTATCATCATTTTCTTTCTTTCTTCAGAAATGTGTTTTCAAATTCCTGTGATGGTAAACAGTAGAGACATGAAGTTCTGCACACTGATTGGAAGTTGAGTGCAAATGCCCAAGAAATATGACCCCAATTGGCCTGATGGGGGCGCTATGATGAAAAGATGTGTGTGCTATAAATGCAAAAACGTGTTGTGGCGTAACACAAACCAGAGGCTGTTTGTCCAGTCGTTAAAGTCGTCCTCTTCATCGTCTGCTCGAGGCTCTCACCTGTCACAGGTTTGGTTTTTGTCCTCGCTGTCGCCCCCTGCTGCTCACAGCGAGGCTCTGCTTCATGATTGGCTGTTTCTGTAAAGCGACTTCCCTTCTGTTGGGATTTGAGGCTTCAACAAATAAAACTGAGTTGATGAGAGCAGAGCAGCAGATCCAGTGTCCAGGCGGGGGGAAGCGAGCAGACGCTCATGTTTGTGATCAGAGGGACGCGGCGTGGAGGCGGGGTCAGTTACCTTACATCACCCTACAGGATTTCTGGGTAATCGTGTCCTCGGTGGAAGCCGTCGGCTCCGGCAGCCTTCAGTGCCGCTGAGAGCAGCTTTAATCTGTCCTGTGTCGTCTCTGCAGTCTTGATGTCAGGTCACTTCTCTGTCCATCATTATTGCACTGAGTAATGGTGCTTCATGTAAAAAAAATAAATTACACAAATAAAATAAAATAAAATAAAATGAAACCATAGTTTGTCCTTCCTGAGTCGCGCTGTGTTCATGTGCAAACACACAGCAAGTTTGTTTTTGTTTTATTTTCACAGCTTACGCACACACACACACACACACACACACAAAACAGTGTATTAGGGCCATGAAGGCAGTGTTAATTTTGACAGCCATTTTAATTTTACTCTTAGTCTTCTTGACGAAAATGCTTATTAGTGTTAGTCACATTTTAGTCACTGCTGTCCTTAATAGTTTTAGTCTAGTCTTAGTTGACAAAAATTAAAAATATTTGGTCATGATTTTGGTCATTAGTTTTAGTCATGTGTGTGTGTGTGTGTGTGTGTACACATATATACACTACTCACAAAAAGTTAGGGATATTTGGCTTTTGGGTGAAATTTATGGAAAATGTAAAAAGTTCACGCTACAGTGATATTATATCATGAAAGTAGGGCATTTAAGTAGAAGCATGCACTGGTGATTTCCTCATTTCAAACAATTTCTTGAAACAAAAGCCAACAACAGTGGTGGATATACCACAACAAAAAATGTCAGTGTCAATAACTTGTCATGTGCCCTTGAGCATCAATTACAGCTTGACAGCGACGTCTCCTGCTGTTCACAAGTCGACTTATTGTCTGCTGAGGCATGGCATCCCACTCTTCTTGAAGGGCGGCCCTCAGGACATTGAGGTTCTGGGGTACAGAGCTCCGAGCCTCTACACGGCCACTCAGCTGATCCCATAGGTTTTCTATGGGATTCAGGTCTGAGAAAGTGCAGGCCACTCCATCTGAGGTACCCCAGTCTCCAGCAGCCGTTCCCTAATGATACGACCTCGATGAGCTGGAGCATCAAACACCTGATATATATATATATATATATATATATATATATTCACACATCTGTCTTTAAAGTTTAAACTAATTGAATCATACCAATACAGGTAGACTCTCCCATCAATAGAAATGAAATGCAGCCATGCAGTACTTAATGATATACTCAGGATTGTACATTACACACATGTAAAACTGATAACAGTGGAATCAATTGTCATTACACAAAGACAGTCAAGAAACAAAACATTCTTTCTTTTCGATGGAGGCTTTATTTCTGAGAACCAGACCTTCAGTGTGTGTGCCGCTGTAATAAAGAGATGCATTTGACTATTATGATGTAAAACTTAACAGACATCAGAATATCCAACCCCAGTCTATATTCACCTGTTTGTTTTAGGGTTAGCTAAATTTGCTGACTTGTAAGTGCAAGTCCATCACCCGTGTGTGTGTGTGTGTGTGTGTGTGTGTGTGTGTGTGTGTGTGTGTGTGTGTGTGTGTGTGTGCGCGCGCGCAGGCTGCCTGGTAGCCTCATTCATACGGTGTCGTTGGACGGACACGCGCGGCGAACGCGGCCGCGATCGGTCTGGTCCGGTTATGTGTATCAGCTGTTCGCCGACACCGGTCGCGGTCGCTGCCGCGGTGTGGGCCTGTATATCAGCTGTGTTCGCTGCACGTCTCCGTACACCGCAGTGTAAATGAGGCTGGAGGCGCGGATGTGCACATTCTCAGGCAAACAAGCCGCAGGACGCTTTGCTCATATTCTGAGCTTTTGGCAGGCAGAGTGCACGCACAGCTGGAGGAAATACTGCATTTTCAAAGTCCATCACACCACCTCTGACATTTTCGTCCCATCTCGTCATGACGTCTCGTTTTGTTTCTGTCATCAAAGATCTATTTTTAGCTCGTCGTCTCGTCTTCGTCATGAAAAAAAAGGGTCGTTGACGAATGAGTCAATATCAGTATAGAGTGCCATTGAGACTTCCCAATGTCACACAAAAAAAGATGAGATTTTCCACTGAACTCCATATCCATTGTATAAAGTAGACCTTAAGCTGTTAGAAATGCATGTTGGTCAAGCTCCTGCACCTTTTATAAATTGACTGCAAGCATAGAAAGTACAAGTGAATTGCAAAATGTGTCCACCCTGTCATGGGACAATTTCTAAATAGAGTTAATATGTTCTAATCATATATTGATTACAAAATGTACATTTTCAGAAAGGTATTTGGTCCCTCGTTCAGGAATATATTTTAGTTTCTGGAAAACATCTCTCAAAAATACAGAAATTATGGAAAAATATATTTGTATATGTAAAATCTGTGAAAGTTGTACTTTCTTTTCTGAATAAACTCTATAAATAAAGGTATCTGGTCAAACTTTGAAATAATACTGTTTGGCCCTAATCTCTTCAGAGCAAAATCACACAAAAGGTTTTGATAACTTGTGAAAATAATTATTTATTCACATAAAACATGAACATGACGGGGTGGACCTTGGCATGACAGGGTGGACAATAGTGAAATGCCTCATATATATTTAAAGGAAACAATGTTATGGTTTTGTCAACAAATGTTTTTTGTCAAAACATGACTTTTTTTCACCTACTGTATTTTGAATGGTGCACAGGTAGGCTACATTTGGAACTGACACTCAACAACAGCAAAAATAAATAAATAAAACCTTCAACTAGAGGAACAAACAAGATTGATATAAACAAAACAAAAACATGTTGGTCCCTAAATGTAGGCCTGCCACAAAAAGTATAAACATAGGTATCCTTTCAAATGGTTTCTTTCTCTGCATATGTTTTGTCCTCCACTTGACGTCTGAAACACTGAAAAACTTATAAAACTGTTATAAAACTAGACTTGATGACGGGGTGGACGATGACAGGGAGGACGTTTCTGGCTGAAGTTTGCATTTAATGAGCACATGGTGGGCCATTAGCTAGCAACATGTATCAGTTAGGAAGGTGACTGTGTGTACTTTAACAAACATATTTTGAATTTCTGAAAAGCATTTATATAGATTCATATTTTGCAATGACAGGGTGGACACATTAAGATTGAACACATTCAAGTTCAATCATAAAATGATGAAAGTGTCAAAATATAAATGCTGATATGTACTCTCTCT
>NC_043995.1:34081566-34101566 GCF_902150065.1 Myripristis murdjan | reverse complement strand
TTAATTAAAACTAAACTGTTTTTGTTTTTATTCTTTATTTTATTTGAGTTTTGACTTGTTTCAGTTTTAGTTTTGAGTCGTTATGATGTCATTATGATGTCATAATGTCTGAGACCTGCACGACTTCGGTGCCCTCGATGATCTTGCGGCTGTACAGGACGGACGGGCAGTGCAGCGAGTCGTTGGCTCCGCCCGCCACGATGTACGAGCGCTCCGGGTACGCCAAGTCCCAGAACCTGGACACACACACACACACACACACACACACACACACACACACACATTAACATCCTGAAGTCACTGATCCTTCACCTTTTGGCCAAATCTTTTTAAAAAACTTAAAATTCATGTGCAGTCGCTCATCCTGCTGCGGAGAAACGCTCAGGCCCCTCGGGCACTTTGGCAAACTGTGACTGTCCTTTAAAATAACATTTAATGAGAGCGTGTGTGCACTCAGGCCAATGGGAATTTCCCAGTTTGGGATCAATAAAGTAAATCTATCTCTCTATCTATCTATCTATCTATCTCTCTAAACGAGTTTGTTTTTTTGTGACGAAGAAAAACCAAATCCAATCAGACATGCGAGCAGAGACCTGATCCTCATGTCGGAGCCGGCCGTCAGCAGCAGGGGGTTCCCATCAGCTGGACTGCAGTAGATCCCATGAACACTGTGGGGGGACGGCTGCACACACACACACACACACACACACACACACACACACACACACACACACACACACCGTTGGATGTCAGATTTCACGTTCAGCAAATTGGCTCAATGAAGAGACAGAGAGACAGAGACTGTAAGAAAATTCTCATAAAAACTCAGAAAAACAAGGGAAAAATGTACAGAAAAACAGATTTGTAATATTATAATTATATATTTAGAGTAAATTTAAGGTCATTTCCTCGTTGTTTTTTGCTCATTTTTTGGGTCACTTCTTGTGAAGTTATTCATCGCCCTCCTTCCACGCTGTGAATCCAAACACTGATCCAAACTGTGACAGCACTCAGAAACTAGGACCGCCAGGAAATCACAGCTGCTGTTTGTTAATCTGATCTGTATGTCTGACAGTGAAGCTTGTTGTTCAGAGGCGACAGCACGCAGCGCCCTGTTTGCTTTGAAACGTGAAAACAAGCGACGAGCTGTGATCCAGGCATGAAGCTGCTCTGCTCCCCTGGAAGGTGTTTTACTCAAACCTGGAAAACCAGTCTGGAACTTTCCAGGTTCTGCAGGATGTAAGGAAACGTGCAGCACACACACACACACACACACACACACACACACACACACACACACACACACACACACACACACACACACACACACGTACCTGCATCTCGGACAGCGGGGGGGCAGAGCTCGCCCACAGGGTGAACTTGCGGTCTCCAGTCTCCATGTCCCACATAGACACCTCATTATTCCCCTGGACCGCTGCACACACACACACACACACACACACACACACATTGTGAAATGAAAACATGCTTGTGCAGAGAGCCAGTGGGCGTTTACTGTTTACTGTTTATTGTTTACTGTTTATTGTTTATTAGGATCCCCACTAGTCTTCCTGAGGTCCGACACAAAAATCAAAACATTACATAAACATTCATTTAATGATTATGCAATCACCAGGCTTCTGATAATGAAATAAAAATAGGAAAAAAGAAGCTGGAGTAAATAAAGATAAAGACGGTGAGAGGAGGAGGCGTCTCACCGGCGATGACAGATGATTGGTAGAGCGGGTGCATGAGCAGCCGTCTGATTCGTGCTCGGGCCGGGTGGGAGTGGTTTGAGATGGGAAGCTGGAACCGCATATCCCAGCAGGCCATGGTGCCGTTACTCGTACCTGAGGAGGAAGCAGAGCGCCGTCAGACTGAAGTACAGGAGCTGACAGGGACAACATTATGGGATGTTCCAGTGAGGCTTGGTCTTGATTCATAATTGATTTTTTTGCTTCATGATGTAACAAAAATCTTTAAATTCCATTCAAGTGAAATTGACCAAACACATGTATATGTATATATGTATATGTAAAGCCTTAAAAACGTTTTGGGCAAACTCACTTATTAGATTATGTTGTAATAACTAAAAACACAATGAAGGGAAATCCAGCTTTCACTCAGCAGCAAGAGATAAAACCACACTTACAATCCATATTTATACGCATACACAGATTTAAAGAGACGTGTGTGTGTGTGTGTGTGTGTGTGTGTGTGTTTGGCAGCCCTGAGATCAGCTCCCTGTCCCACTTCATCGTCTTTAAGTCCAACCTGGAGCCACAAACCAGCTGGAACATCTGCTCTGCAGGTTCCTGACTGACTGGGTTACACTTCCCAAAAACTCCACAATGCTCCGGGACCAGCGACCCTGCACGTGCACGTGTGTGTGCACGTGCATGTGCATGTGCACACACACGTTTCTTAGTTTTCTATGTCCTTTTTTTTTTCTGCTGGAACGACCAAATGGAGGTAACTAAACAGTGTTTTACCTAAACTGATCTAATAACTGGAGTAAAATATTAAACACCAACTGGTGATGTGACTCAACACTCTCTCTCACACACACACACACACACACACACACACACACACACACACACACTCTGTGCCGTACCCAGGCAGAGCCAGCACTGGTGCATGTCCACGGTGAAGGAGGTGATGAGGCCGAGCCGCAGGTCGTGCCGCAGCGTCCAGGCGTTGGAGTTGGAGCGAAGGTCCCAGCCCACCAGGCAGCCGTTCACGGTGGCGTAGGCCAGCACCGACTGGGCGCCCGAGTTGAAGTGGTGAACGTCGACCACGCAGCCGTCCTCCTGCAGGTCCAGAGACCTGAGGACACACACACAAACACACACACACACACACACACACACGCTGAGCTGAGCTTCAATAACAGTTTGTCCAGCAGCCTGACAGACGAGCAGACTCAGACGCCCAAAGCTCACAACTTTATTGCTCAGCTAGAAAATGTTAAGCCTCCGGCACGTCTTCACTGCAGCGACTCGACTGACTGAACACGAGGATTCCTGCTACAAACGTAGAAGTCATAAAGTCTGGTGCACAGCAGGGAACCCTTCTAAACACTCATGAGCAGCTCTGGGAGAATAAACAGAGCTCAGAAACATTTTCACTTCCAGTTTACAGTCACATCAACCTTTTAAAGCTCTGTTATGAACCACTGACAGCATTAGACTGGACTTGCCGGTTTTTGCAGGAAAATGATAAAAATACAAAAACCTCTCAGTCTCATTCAGTTCATACCCAGATAAGTAAAACCTAAAAATGATAGAACCAATAAACAAAGTCATGAAAAGGGAACCAGTGGGGACCAAACCAGTCAGAGTTCTCTGTGAACTGGACTGCTTAATCAAATAAAGGTCAAATTAGAAAGAACTTGAAAACCTACAGCAGTTTTAAATGACTGACAAAATGCATCGTTGGTGTCATTTTGATTTTAGGTTTACGTTTTGAAAATGTAATCTTCAGCATACAGAGTCGAGTGTGTCTCTGTTGGCTTCATAGTTATGGATGAAGAAATGATAATCACGGGATGACCATCGCCAAAAATGAACTGACTGTTTGTTGGACCAAAGCCTGTCTCTCCTCCAAATTTGGTGAAAATCTATCATTTTTTTTGCCGTCCTGCTGACAGAGACAGAAAAACAAGACTGACAGGTAAAAACATCATGGCTTTAGTTTTAGTTTTCGCCTAAAGCGCCTGACAGTGACAGGTTCTGATTCTTGGTCTTCACTCCAGCTGGTCCTCCAGCAGGTGAGCGGCTCCTCTGAGGTGAGGACAGGGTTTGGAGACGTTACCTGGTCTGGAAAGGCTGAACTTTGGGAGATTTGGGCGGCTTGTTCGCTTCGACCGCCAGCAGCTGGATGGATCCGTTGTCTGAGGCCACCGCCAGGTAATGTGAGCCCTGACAGAAGGTCAGCGTCTTCACGTGGCCGCCGATACGAGAATACGTCAGCACCGACCTGGAGAGTGCCAGTTAAACAAACAACAAATCACAACACCGTTTTCATGCCAGCGAGGCCGTTTATTAGCCCATAAATGAAAAAATGCAGAAAGACGTGCTGGAACATGGACAACAAGTGGACGACGTCCAACTGAATTAATAACAAAAACTGTTAAAGTATTTTCCCTGATCGCAGTGGAAACCTGAGCACAGGGTTCAAACACACATGTACAGACACACACATGCAAGTCCCTTTACTGTTATGCATTATGTACTATAATCTCTTTACTATTATGTATTATGGACTATAATCTCATTACTGTTATGTATTATGGACTATAATCTCATTACTGTTATGTATTATGGACTATAATCTCATTACTGTTATGTATTATGGACTATAATCTCATTACTGTTATGTATTATGGACTATAATCTCATTACTGTTATGTATTATGTACTATAATCTCATTACTGTTATGTATTATGCAGTATAATCTCATTACTGTTATGTATTATGGACTATAATCTCTTTACTGTTATGTATTATGCACTATAATCTCTTTACTGTTATGTATTATGCACTATAATCTCTTTACTATTATGTACTATAATCTCATTACTGTTATGTATTATGTACTATAATCTCATTAATGTTATGTATTATGCACTATAATCTCTTTACTGTTATGTACTATAATCTCATTACTGTTATGTATTATGTACTATAATCTCATTACTGTTATGTATTATGCACTATAATCTCTTTACTATTATGTACTATAATCTCATTACTGTTATGTATTATGTACTATAATCTCTTTACTATTATGTACTATAATCTCTTTACTGTTATGTATTATGCACTATAATCTCTTTACTGTTATGTATTATGTACTATAATCTCATTAATGTTATGTATTATGCACTATAATCTCTTTACTATTATGTACTATAATCTCATTACTGTTATGTACTATGTACTATAATCTCATTACTGTTATGTATTATGTACTATAATCTCATTACTGTTATGTATTATGCACTATAATCTCTTTACTATTATGTACAATAATCTCATTACTGTTATGTATTATGTACTATAATCTCTTTACTATTATGTACTATACTCTCATTACTGTTATGTATTATGCACTATAATCTCATTACTGTTGCGTATTATGCAATATAATCTCATTACTGTTATGCAGTATGTACTATAATCTCATTACTGTTATGTATTATGTACTATAATCTCATTACTGTTATGTATTATGCACTATAATCTCATTACTAATATGCTGGAAACTGCCAGAATAGATGTTTGATTTGATGGATGGTTTTTGTTTTGTTTGTCTGATATTTCTATATTTATTGGACTTTTTCTGTACAGAGGTGATGCTGGTGTTCATAACGGTGTTGGTGGTTATAATGGTCGTGCTGGTGGTCACAGTAACCATGTTGGTGGTCATGGTGAGGGTGTTGGTGGTTCAGGTGAGGGTGTTGGTGGTCATGGTGAGGGTGCTGGTGGTCATGGTGAGGGTGCTGGTGGTTCTGGTGAGGGTGCTGGTGGTCACAGTAACCATGTTGGTGGTCATGGTGAGGGTGCTGGTGGTCATGGTGAGGGTGCTGGTGGTTCTAGTGTGGGTGTTGGTGGTTCAGGTGAGGGTGTTGGTGGTTCTAGTGTGGGTGCTGGTGGTTCTGGTGAGGGTGCTGGTGGTCATGGTGAGGGTGCTGGTGGTCATGGTGAGGGTGCTGGTGGTTCTGGTGAGGGTGCTGGTATCTGTTTCTCACCTGGTGGTTGTGGTTTTGCCCTCCATCTTCTGGCTGTCCCAGACCTTGACGGTGCCGTCATTGGAGGCCGTGGCGAAGATGGAGTGTTCGTCAGACACTCGGATGCGGTTGACGGCGGCTTTGTGCTCGTGGAGGTGGGCGACCAGCAGCCCCTTCGGGTGCCATCCTGCATGTGCACAGCTCGGTAAGCCTTACAGATTTCAACGTTCTACACAGACAACACCTACTTTATATCTTGTGTGATAACAGGGTGGCCCTCGGGTGACCTCTGTGTTTTTGTCGCTGGTTAAACGGCGTTCAGCAGGGCTACATGCAGAGATCTGATGCTGAACTTGAATGGGGAAGAGAAGTGACTGAACTGTTTGCTGCTTGCTGAAAGTAGTAATAATAAATAATAAGTAATAAATAATAAATGCTAATTGTTCCCACCAACTGGAATACAGAAAGTCGCCCAGTGCAGTGGCCACAGTTCTTTGCAACGGCAATGATGCATGTAAACATGGCCACGCCAACTGTCCTGCCATGCTGAACAGGAAAGTCCCTTGTACTCCAATTCAAGGTGATACACACCTTAACATGACATTTTATGGAATATGTTTCATTAGCGAGCTGACACACAGCACATGGCAACTACAGCAGGCTTTCTTTAGAGTATATTTGAGGAATATTTACAGGAGGAGGCAGGAGACCACCTGCTGCTGGTTTCAGTTGTGAAAAACCAAACCAAACTCTCCAATGCCCCTTTTCCATTAGTATCGACTCGGCTCGACTCGGCTCGACTCTACTCGCCTTGACGCGGTTTAGGTGGTTTTCCATTACAATTGAGTAGCACCTCGCCGTGGGTGGAGTCGTCATAGCAAGGCGGCGCACCATCCAGCTCCCTCTGGATTCTTTGGGCCGCCACCAAGCTCAGAAAAGTCTCCACGTCTTTATTTGACCGCGGTAGCGGTTTGCTTGCCATTTTCCGACTTTGAAAACTACAGACGATCAATGCGCACGGCCGCTGTTGCCGTTTTTTTTTTTTTTTTTTTAATGTTGGGTTTTGTTTTCCTGCGAGAGTCGCTCTCGTCACTCCCTGTCCAATCAGTTGCCTGCACGGCGTTTACGTCACATTTTTGGCTCGACTCAGCTCGACTCAGCTCAACTCAGCTCGCTTGGAACCCCGGCTGAGTAGGTGCTAAAATGGGACCTGCTAGCAGGTACTACCACCTGATGGAAAAGCTCTTAAACCGAGTAGAGTCGAGCCGAGTCGAGCTGAGTAGGTACTAGTGGAAAAGGGGCACAAGTCTTAGTTCTGTATTTCAGAGGGGGCGGAGCTTAACGTGTGTGTTACCAGGCGGCGGAGGCCGGCTCTCCCACTCGGCGCTCTCCATCATCTGTTTGGCCATGCGCTCGGCGCTGCACTGCTCCCTCTTCTGCTGCACCAGCTGCTGCAGCTCCGCCTTGCAGGTGTTGATGCGGCGCTGGTAGGCGGGGCCGCTGGCCACCGACTGCACGACGGGCACCGCCGGGGCCACCGTGCTCTTCCTGCTCTGACTCGCCGGCCCATCAGTCGCCTAAAAAAAAAAAAACAAAAACAAACAAACAAAAAACAAATCTGTCACTCAGCTGACTGACAGAAAACCAAACATCACATCAGCCCCTAAATAATTTCCCACCCTGTTGAACCGGCAGAAGCTCGTTTCTCTGCCACAGAGCTGAGAGCTCAGCGAGCTGCCATCACGGGCCATGGGGTTCCTGTCTTATTCCTCCAGTGAGGGCCTTTAGCTTGAGGAGGCTTGTTGGTGGTTCTTGTGTTTTGGCTGGTGCTCGAGGCAGGTGCCTCTACTGTACTCTCTCCAGCTGCATGCTCTGCTCTGATGTCAGTGTGTATTCATGTATATAAAGAGGATGAGATAAGCACCTTCAGTGTGGCGGTGAATGAGGACATGTATCTGTAGGCCAAGGAAATATTTTGTGATGACAGCTGAGAACAAACACCTCACGTTAACAAGCCAGTGATTCACCTGCAGCTGGTTTTACTGGGGGGAGATGAGGAGACCAGACTGGATCAAAGCCAGCGAGGCTCTAGCAGTTTTACTTTCTCCGCCCTGTGGGCCCTGAAGCCCTTTCACACTGTAAACATCAATTAACGGCTGTAAACGAACTCCAGCTTCACTTGGTGAAAGTGAAACTTGGTGGTTTCTGGACCTTTGAACTTGTCCTGAAGTGACTCTAGACCTGAAAAAAAAAACAGACCACCCCAGTTTTTGCTAACCTGCATCAACCCTCAGTGTCCATTAGGAAGTTTTTACACTTGTTTACAGTCTCTTCATGGTTTGAGACCGGCCAACATCACTGACTCTTTGTCATTTTAAAATCCTTCGTGTTCTCTGAGATCCTCTGCTGCTGGTTTTTAAAATACAAAATGCCACGCTAATTTTACATTTTTACCTGTGTGCCAAAATTATGGAATTCCCAACTCAAGGCTGTAGGAGATGCAGCCTCTGTGCACAACTGAAAATGTATTTATTCAACATTGCTTTAAACTACCTGTCATGCTTCCTTTGTTTTATTCTTCTATTCTGTTCTTGTAATATGTTTTATTGTTTTTATGGCTTCCTTTGTTTCATCTCCATCTGTCTTATATCTACTTGATATCTGTGATCGAGCCAGAAGTGAACACAGGCACTTTCTGCTTTGTCCTGTCCACATTCGTGCTGCATTAAACTATTTAGACAACAGCTGGAACTCAAATGAATTTTTGTTTGACTGCAGTGAAGGAGCAGGACTTACATCAGATAAAACTACTCAGATCAGATAAAACTGTTTTGTAACTGAGAAAATAAAGTATTTCCTGTGAGCTGAAAGAAGTTATTCCCCTCAGAAGATCGTATCGACCCCCTTGTTCTCTTTTTCCTTTCTGTGCGCTGGCTATTATTTTGAAAAATGGACAACCTTACCACCAGCCAGCATACACGACTGTGATGTGACACAGCACTGTGGTATCAAAGCTGCCGTGCTGCAGCAACTTCGTGATAAACTGCTTCCCAATAACTTCAATGAAAAAGTTCAAAGCAGCAGCACCTTGTAGCTGGAAGTCTGCAGCTTCACATTTTCTAAATTCAAAATAATCTCAATAATTCAGCAGGAAGCTTTGAGAAAGTCAAATGTAGCTCTCATTTCCATAAAAAACAAACAAACATTGTTCACCTTGACCTTTTCACCTCGAACCCAGCAGCAGGACGGACTCTAACAGGGTCTCTCAGCGCCCCCTAGTGGTCAGCAGCTTTAGTGGTCATTGCCCTGGCAGACAGCTGCTGTTTTGTCCGTCTTTGCACTGTGAAGCATGCGGCTTCTCGTGTTTGGGCTGTAAACAGTTTTACAGCTCAGATCAGAGGCAGGCGTGCAGCCAGCACAGCCAGCTGCTAGCAATTCTAACGGCAAACTTCATTAAGATAAAATAGTTTCTCTCTCTCTCTCTCTCTCTCTCTGAGGGGAGCTGACTGGAAAAATCGTGTTCTGTTAACCATACTGGTCCCACTGGGGCTGTGGTACAGTACAGTGTGGTATGGTACATTAGCCCTGGTTTTCCACTGGACTGATGCCTGATGCCTCATTGTGTTGGAGCTGCTCTGTTTCAGGAGCAGGAACCTGAGAAAACACAGTTTACCGTGACATAAACATCCTGTTTCACTCACACTGGCCTTGGTGGCCACGCTACTACAGTTTAATGAAATCCTGCCAGAAGCCTTCCAACATTAACCAGTTCCTCCTTATGCTAAAGTTTGATCCCTGTAATATTATTCCATGCTTGGCTAAAGGCTGATAATCATGTTGTGTGCTGTGTGTTGTCTGTCTGGCTTTGTGTGCGTTTGGCTCAGCCGACTCTTTCATGTTTTATGAATGAGTGCATTTCTCTGCTGGACGCTGCAGGGGAAACTCTGAAAAGTTGTTATTTAAGATTTACCGTTTGTTTTAAAGGCTTAAATACCTGAATGTTCAACAGATTTTAATAAAGGAGTGGATGTTGAAGTGAGTGGCATTTCTTCTTCTTATTTTTTTTACTGTGCTATTGAAATGGGTACGGAGAACCGGTGTTGGTATCGACTGCTGACTTCCTGGTGACAGACCTGGTTTACTGGAAGCCGCTGGAGATACAGGATGACACACCGGAGATTCATCAAACCACTGGGATAGTTTTGTTTTTTTGTTTCTCTGCAGTTTAAATTAACAAAGACGTCCGTTTTGAAGTTTCAACTGTGAATTACCGTATTTCCCCAATTAATCGCCCGGGTGTTTAATACGCAAAATCAACTTGGACCCCGGGCGTTTAAAAGGACCAGGCGGCTATTTATGGCCCGGCGATTAATTGGTGAAATACGGTATATCTTGCTTAATGTGGGATTATTAAGATGCTTCCCAAGGAGTTTATGTCTCTGGTTTGATCGTGCCATGTTACAAACAGACATGTCAATTATGTCCAGTCTGAGCTCGACTCAAGCTGAACAGATCATAAATCTTATAGTGAAAATTAGCCTGTTTATGTGGTAATAATCACAGGGCTTGCCTGTTTGGGCCGGGTGACGCGGCGGAGACGGCAGGTGCCAGCTCACCTGCAGGTCCAGAGCAGGACCGTCTGATTTTACTGCCCCAGCCCGGTAGAAATATCTGTTATTGATCATGAGCCGCCCCGTCCTGTCCCAGGCTTTTGTTTGGAAGCTGCAGGGGAGAATTATCTTTTCACTTGATTTTTTTCTGTGTTTTGGCTGCAGCTCGGGAGGTAAGAGACTCGTGTTTCCTTTTCTTGTGCTGAACGCTGTTTGCTGGAGATGTCCACTTGGAAAATAAAAGCTTTAGGGAGATGATTCATATGATTTCTGCTGATGCTGTTTTGTGAAATTCTGATGCCTGCGCTTATTATTTATCTACAATGATTTTTCATAAATAAACTCATCATGCTGTATTTACCCTGATGTGTAAGATTTGTTTTGGGAGCAGGGATATGAAGGCTCTACTTTTCTTTCGGTGCTCTGGTTGGTACAACGCCAACATAATGAAGACAGACCAGCAGTCAGCTGCACTCAGAGGAGCAGAGCGCCCCCTGGTGGTGAGACGGAGGTTTGCTTGGTTACCGTGGCCGGCTGCGGCGAGGGCGGCTCCTGTGACCCGAACATGCTCTTCCACTCCTCGTTCATGGTGGAGTCCTGCTTGGTGTGCTTCCTCGCTGCGGACACACGGTAAAACAAAACAGATACATGAAAGAAGAGAAAAGCATGTTGGCCCGCTCCCACGCCGCAGTTAACCACACACACAAAATGTTAAGGATGTTTCTGAGGGAAGGCATGAGTGTGCAGTGAGGCACCACAACATGCCGACCAGATGCTGACATTTCCACAACTGTTCATTATTATGCTACAAAAAAATGTTTACCAGCACTCAGATAATGAAATGTGCTCAATCCAGACATCTTTTTTGCTTAAAGCAATTTAAAACAGATCTGATTTTTCAGGATAACATTGCTTGAAAAAAAAAAGAAAAAAGAAAGAAATCAGCTTGTTTCAGGAAGACATAACAAAAGTGACCTGCCTCATTTCAAACTGTTGCTAAATTTGTCTCAAGCCACGGCCAAATGTGCACAAACGTTTCAACAAAGAGACTCCAGGAGCCAACAGGCTTCCGGCTGACTTTGAGCTGCAGGTGTTCTGCAGTGACAGTGAGGCTGCAGGTGTGTGCAGTGACAGTGAGGCTGCAGGTGTGTGTAGTGACAGTGAGGCTGCAGGTGTTCTGCAGTGACAGTGAGGCTGCAGGTGTTCTGCAGTGACGGTGAGGCTGCAGGTGTTCTGCAGTGACGGTGAGGCTGCAGGTGTGTGCAGTGACAGTGAGGCTGCAGGTGTTCTGCAGTGACGGTGAGGCTGCAGGTGTTCTGCAGTGACGGTGAGGCTGCAGGTGTGTGCAGTGACAGTGAGGCTGCAGGTGTTCTGCAGTGACAGTGAGGCTGCAGGTGTTCTGCAGTGACAGTGAGGCTGCAGGTGTGTGCAGTGACAGTGAGGCTGCAGGTGTTCTGCAGTGACAGTGAGGCTGCAGGTGTGTGCAGTGACAGTGAGGCTGCAGGTGTGTGCAGTGACAGTGAGGCTGCAGGTGTTCTGCAGTGACAGTGAGGCTGCAGGTGTTCTGCAGTGACAGTGAGGCTGCAGGTGTGTGCAGTGACAGTGAGGCTGCAGGTGTGTGCAGTGACGGTGAGGCTGCAGGTGTGTGCAGTGACAGTGAGGCTGCAGGTGTGTGGAGACGATCAGACTGAGGCAGATCTGCTCACACAGCAGCAGCGATGCTATCCAACCGACCGGACAGAGAACACACACTGTCCTCTGCAGTCAAACACAGATGCATGCTGGGTATTCAGGTATTAAACCTCGCTGATCTCAGATAAAAAGCCCCAGAAGCTGCAGGATCTGTTTTAATCTGCAGAGCGGAGGATCAGATGGAGCTCCGTTTCTCCTGTAAACGGCACGACGCTGAATATTTATGGAAAACGTTCCAGCCGGCGGCGACGGGAGGAAACGGCATGAAAGTGAAAATCTGTTCAGTAAAATAAAACATTTATGAGGCAAAGATTCAATCCAACAACATCACAGTACATATTACTACTGCTGGGCGAGTACTACTGCTTTTCCAAAAACTACTGCTACTGCTATTTCTACTACTACTAATGAAACTACTACTACTACTGCTACTACTACTGCTCATACTGCTAGTTGCAGTAGTACTCAGAGTGGCTCCGGCCTTTCAATAAGGTTCAGTTCTGTCCTTCACAGTTAATCCAAGTATCTGTGCTGATCTACCAGCTCTAATAACATATAAAACTTCATATTTCTCATTTCCTGTTGCAGTATACTCCCTGAGCATTTTTAAGAGACTGTATCTTGTGTCATTGTTATACTGCATTGCCCGAAAAACTATGACTGGTAGTACTACTACTAGTGCTGCTAGCTAATACTGCAAATACTACTAGAGCTACTAATAGTGCTACTACTGCAGTACTACCACCTGTACGACACATACTGCTACTGCTGCTATTATTATTAGTGCCTTTGAATGTGTTTTGTTTTTTTAAACGAGCGGCTCAACACGGCCGTGAAAAATTTAAATTCAATCTGTGTGATTCATTTCCAAATCCTCTCTCCATATTCTACTCAGATCACGTCACGAATATTTACTTTGTCCTGCAGTTTCTGCTGCTAAACAGACGCAGTGTGTTTTGTATCTGTTATACTGCAATGCCCCAAAAAACTACTATTTCCACTACTACTACTACTACTACTACTACTACTACTGGTACTGCAACAGGAGAGGAAAGAGGAGGAAAGATGAGAAGAAGAAGGAAAGGAGGAGATGAAGACGTGGAAGAGGAGAAGCAAAAAGAAAATGAGGAAAGAGAAGGGAGGAAGGAGGGAGGAGACAGGAGAGCAAGAGGACGATGGAGGAGAAAACAGAAACATCAAGAATGAATGAACCAACGGACGTATGAAAGAATGGAGAGAGAGAAAAGAGAGAGAAAAGAGAGAAAAGAGAGAGGTTTGTCTTATTCTGACTGTTAGTCGGGTGGGATTTTAATGTCACGTCCCAGTTAATGAAATCAGAAACACAAACCAGAAAATAAAACATTTCTACAAACTCGAGCTGATGTGAGGGAAGCTGTGAGTCGGCGTTAAACCAGAGGCTCAGCTCGGGCTTTAGTGCGGCTCGGTTTGCATTAGGCATCGGGGCTGAACGATTTCAGGAAAAGATATTGCGATTTCGATTTTATTCGCGATATTTCTTCAAATCAAGCTTCAGTGCAATATTCACCATGCACAGTAACAGATTTAAAACATGACAGAAAATTACATCGTACCATCAAAACATTAAAATGCTATTTACTCTAATGCAAGGATAAATAATAAAAAGGTAAGAATTGCTTCCATGTATTTATTGCCTTGACCAACAGCAGTTGTTACAGCTCAAGAACTACATTTTTAAAAAGTTGTGCAAAAAATCCTTTATTGTGTATAGCTGAAAAAATGTAATAAAATACCAAACAATTAAAAAAAGATGTTAAATAAGTGATAACACTCCACATTTTCCAGCTGTGTGTTTTTTCCTCCCTCTCGGCGCACAGCTGAGGGACGGCAGCCCGGCTGAAGGAGGTGCGGGGGGGGGGGGGTTTGAATGCGTCTCTGGTGACCGTGTGAACAGACACCGTGTCTTTGGCAGGCTGGTGTGCACGTCTGCAGTCTCAAACCTGAAACACTCCCATATGACCCACATCCTGCTTTTTTGGGATTAAATCCCCTAACCCCGCCTCTGGTTCAGCTGAAGCCGTTTGAAAACACGTTATTTTGGGACACCAGCTTGTTACTGACTGTGTTTACGGTCTTTAGTATCCCGGTTTTGATCGGGTTTTTTAAGTATCCCGTTTTTGTGTTTGTGCTCTAACCACCATATCCCAATTCAGAAACCGGGTTATGGCCTTATCCCAGTTTCAAGAAACCTGGTTTTGCCACCTGGAATGCTCCAATAGGAGCCGGGACACTGGAGCATGTACACGCCTTATCCCGGCCTGACGGCTGCCCACCGTGTGCCCAGGCGCCACGGTGAGGACGCCCTCCTCATTCTGAGGTTTTCTGGCAGTGACACCCGGATACCTGTCAAAGTTGGTGACGTATTCAATATTTATTGTCGTTCTCTCCTCCCATTGCTGAAGATGAAGTGGACGAGCTGTAGCTGTAATGCGACTTGAGTATTTCCTAACGCTGAGCCCGCTAGAGGCCACAGATCTCTCATGTTTGTCTTCCTTCTAAATATAATAAATACATCACACTTCCTGCTCAATCTGTTGTAAACTAAAGACGTAACACTATACTTTCAGGGATCACTTCTATAGTTCCTGACTAGAGAAATGTGTTTTTAAAGTGTTTGGTCTCGCTAGCCACGATGATGAGTTGTGATGTTCCCTTCTGAGAGAGAAGCTGGCAGTGAATAATGAGTCTGTTCATATCTTCACTGTCACTGATGACTGATTTTTGCTTCCTTGGGGAGCATTGAGGAGGGGAATATTATCATAGTGGTTTTTTAAAATTCCAGAATTTCCGTGGTTGGGATCAATAAAGTATATCTATCTATCTATCTATCACACGCCTGTGCAGAGAGGATGCAGTGATCAGAGAACGGTTTCCTGGTATTTATCATGTTTACAGGGATATGAGGAACCGGGTTTCTCTGTGTTCCATGTAAACATCAGATCCCGGACACGCTCAAAGCCGGGACTCTAAAGACCTTGTAAACACAGTCAGTGAGTGTGAATGCCTTCGCCTGGACAGTGGCCGCTTCTGATTGGTCAGCTTGACAGGGCTTGACAGCGGGATGGTAGGGAGCAGCATGTATGTGTGAAATAGTGGATACAACAGATCCTGGGTCAGTCAGGAGTGCTGCTAAAAACCGCAGCTTTTGCAACCTCAAGCTCGCACCGTCTGAAATCTCAATTTCGATCAGAAAGCGATAAATCGTTCAGCCCCGCTGTGCGTCATGTGTTTTCAGAGCATGTGAGTGCAGTCCGGCCTGTCAAACCGAGTAAGGCGGCTGGGTTAGACACGCACGTCACTTCAAGCTACATCACATTAAAACAATATACCAGATGCTGAGGCCAGGGACTCTGAAATAAATAAAAACAAAAGCAGATTATAACACGGAACAGATCTGAGTCTGAGTTTGCATTTCCAACGAAGTGAGGAGGACGAGCAGGCATGCACGTCGCCTCGAGCTACATCACATGAAACAACACACCAGATGGCCCAAAAATTAAAAAAGAAAATAATAAGTTGCAGAGCCTTTTTTTTTTTTTTTTTGGAGAGAATTAAAAGCCTCTTTCTTCTTGTTATTTTCCTGTTCGAACTGGAAAGTAGATCCGGCAGGTAACGCCTGCTGGAAAGCTCCACACTGTAACCTTACGCCAGGAAGAAACGACCTAATACTTTCACAAAAAAATGTAATTACATGGAAAAAAAAACAAAAACTGGGTACCAGGTCTTGTTGTTTCTGTAGTGATAACCCTCTTTGCTGGTGTTGTGCTAAAATCTTTATTTTATTTTGCTGTTTTGCTGCGGAAGCAAATGGAGAGATTTAAATCCCGTGCTGTGGATTAGCAGCTAATGAGGAGATTTCACCTCCATGTGGACATAAAGAGCACAATACACCAATAAATGAATTAATTTAAATGTAATTTTAAAAGAATATGCAAAATGTAAGAAGGAGCTGATGGTTAATGTCCTCTGTTCAGTGAATTAGTTTGATCACAGAGGTGGTTTGTGGTGAAGTTCACCAAAATAAGTCGTCAGTATGAAGTTCGGACTCCGTGTTGCTTCACCTGAGAGACGCAGCTCTGCTCTCCTCACCTCGGACAAACATGGCGTCTGCAGGCGTGTCTGACAGCGACGGCTCCGAGTCGCCGAGATCCGAAAACAAACTCCAAACAAAACCCAGATCACACGTGAGGAGTGCGCCCCCTGCAGGAGACGCTCCCTCACAACCTCAGGCTGTGGCCACTCAGCTCCTAACCTCCGACACATTTAATCCTAATGAGGGGAGAGTAGCTGGGTTTCCATCCAAATATATCGAAATTTTTGAGCGAATTTTCTCAAAATGCGCAAAAGAAAATGCAAATTTATGCCTGTTTCCATTAGTTTTGTTTTGCGATTACTGAGAGGAGAGTGCGCCGTGAGATGATGTCATAAAACAGCGTCTGTGTGTCGACTGAACCACAACACACACTCAGCTGACACTCAACAGCTGATCAGGGACAGATTCCTGCTGAACTTGTCGGCTCTTGGGAGAAGTCTGCTTACTATTTTGGCAGCGCTAACTTCGTACCGAACCATCCTAAATAAGGAATAAGAGACTAATAATAATAATAATAATAATAATAATATTAATAAGACTGTAGCGTAGAAGTGTGACGTGGTATCCGCTCCAGTCAGGGGCGGATCTAGACAAATTCATGGGGTGGCAAGAGGGTGGCATGGAGACTTTAAGGGGTGGCAGAAATATATATGCTGATTTAATACCAAACGATCACATATATCAGTATTTGCTTGGAAAACCTCCAAATGAGGATATTTTAACTCAAAAACATTCTATTATTGTGGTACATGAGCAAAGCATTGAATAGAAAACCAAAAGGTGGCATTAGAAATATTTATTTATTTATTTATTTATCTATCTATCAACCCCTTAAATAGTGGGAGTGTCATTTTTTGCTGCATTTACTTGCACTCGGACATTTGAGTATAACAGCGAGTTTCCGAACAGCCACAAATAAAAAATAAATACATAAATTGTCTGAAATTGGGGTGGCAACTAGGGTGGCAAGGCATTTTTCTAGGGTGGCAGCTGCCACCCCCTGCCACCCCCTAGAACCGCCTATGGGTACAGTTTATTCGCAAAACCTGTTTCCACTGCAAAAAGTTGCATTTTCTTTTATCGATACGCTGAGAAATCCACCCCCTCCAAGCGTAAAAACTTTTTTGCGAATTCTCGGCCGTTTTTCGAATTTCTGGGAAACCCAGCTAATGAGATGAGGATTTTCAAATGTGTGTGTGTGTGTGTGTGTGTGTGCGTGTGCGTATCAACCCGGGGCAGCTCACCTCTCTTGTCCTCGACCTCGGCTTTGGGCTTGACGAGGTCGACCTGGCGGCCGGTGATGCCGAGCGTGGCGAGGTCGATGACGCCGGTCTGCGCCGCCTCTCCCAGGTGGCTCTGCTCGCCCATGTTGGCCTTGGCCTTGTTGGACTTCAGCATGAAGTCTTTGAGCGCCAGCAGCTTGTCCTCCTCCGCCTCCGTCATGCCCTGCAGCAGCCAGCACAGACACCAGGGGGCGTTACAGACCGGGACCACGCCCACACCCAAATGTCAACACTGTCTTACGCAGCACGACTGAGCTAACCGCAGCGTCACCGTGGGGCTCAGCTCCTGATTCAAAGCCATCACGATGCTTGGGAGCCTATTTGATACTACGATTTATTGCAATTTGTGTTTTTTGAATCCTCCTCTAGTTTGTTTGTGTAAAGTCTGATGAGGCTGGGATTCTCCTAGAGGTCACTAGAGGTCATTTTCTCCAGCGACGTCCAGTGTGACAAAAGTCTGTGCCTGCAGTGAAATGGCTGCTATGGGGGCCAACATCATCACACAGGAATCAAATGTGGCTCATTGAATCCACAAGAGTCTCAGCTTTCCAGTCAAAGCCAACTGATGCAGCTCCAAGACTGTTTAGGCCCCAGTCTGTTACCTGGACTTGGTTTAGTTGGGTTTCTTTATTTACACAAAACAAAAAACTTAATAAAAGGATTCAAAATCAAATTCGCAGGGAAATGTGAAGAATGTGGGAACTGCCTGAAAAAACCTCAAGGCCTTGAAAAGCACAAACACAATATGTACGCATGGGCCAATAATCTGAGGCGAGGCTCAGCTGCAGGGGTTTCCAGTGTAAAGTGACTGTACTGCACACCTGCTGCACACCTGTCTGAACGGGGTCCCCTCTGTGTTTTGGGTTTTTTTTTTCTTTGCTGTAAACTTGTGGCTGTAAATTCCTCGGTGAGTTCGTCAGGCTGACAGCTGAAGGGGAATCACCTGAAATAAAGAGGATCCTGGAGGCCCAGCTGAGGAAACGTGAGGCGGATCGTGAACTCTCCTCGGTGACGTTCCTCTGGGAACTCTGTGGTTTCTTTCTGAGGAGGCCTTCAGGGTTCTCTCTGTGTGTGGGAGTTTCCCGTCACCTCAAACCCCCCCAGTGTTTGTCTAAGTCAACGTTCTGGCAAATTTTGTCTTATCGGCGTTAACCAAATATTATTTCCCGTCTGTGTGATAAATCCCTCGCTGGTCCTGACACTGAGAAGCTCCAGCAGACTCGCTCCTGTTTGCTTGTCAGCTCAGCTGCACTTTCTCCTGTTTTTATAAGGATTTCTTTTCTCTAGTTTAAGTTCGAGAGCTTTTATCTTCATCACGCCTGAATGTTTCATCCATGTCTGTTCAGACGTCGTGAAGGTGAGGTTATTACCAGGGATGTTCTGGTTAACAAGCTAAAACTAACATTAGGTGTGAAAAATATATATATATATTAGCATGAAATTAAAACTAAATGTAATGACTAAAAAAAAAAAAAAAATACTTACCTTAAAGGGACGGAAAATGTAAGAAAATAAGCAAAATGTTCTGTAACTGTTGTTTAAAAAGTGCAAATCACCTGAACTGAACTGAGGACAGATATGAATATAATCTGACAGCTGAGTCTACATGGCTCTCTCTCCTACCTTACCTGTTTATTCTACGTTTCTGTTGAGTCTAAAAGGTCCTCTGTTTTTTTTTGTTTTTTTTTTAAATCAGCGCCGGCTTTAGTTTTTGTGTTGTTCCAGAAACAATGAGCAGGACTGGATCTTGGAAATAACAGAAATGCTATTTTTGCTCATGTTCCACGTCCATCCAATTCTTAGTTTTTTCTAAGCTGTGTTGTTTTTGTTTTTTTTTCCCCCTTTTTGGTTTTATGTATCAAAGGAACTGATCTGAAACAGGAGAATCAGAGACCTCGTTGCTGCCGGCCTAACACTTATTTTTTTAGACCGTTAAAGACGGCATTAGACAGTTAAACACTGAAGAGAGAGCGGGACAGGCCTGCTCAAAGTTTGGTGATGACGTGAAAATGTGAGGAAGCTATCAGCCTTTCTGCGATGTAGCACCGACACGGCCACGCCCGCTTTTAGTCCGGCTGTGAGGAAAGGTTGGTGCCTCTTCCTCTTCCTCTTCCTCGGCCGTGACCACAACCTCCCTCTGAGTTTGGAGGGAATATCTGTTGCCCCTTTTCCACCAGAAAACACCTGGTGCTAGTTCGGAGCTGGTGCTAGAGCCGGTGCTTAACTGGTGCCAACAAAGAACCGGTTTGCTTTTCCACCGGCCAACAGCCAAGCGGAGCCAAGTCAGAGCCACGTCATGACGTCATCGTAAAACGTGATCAGGTGGGTGTCGACGCTCGCTCAGAATCACAACAACAAACATGGCCGACCCACCGTAGCGATGCAAATACTGCTCGTGTGTTTACAAGCCTACATTGCGGTCCAGAGGCGAAAAACACAATTATTGCCGGCTACCCGTCGTATTCGTGGTCGGAACGAACGGTGAGTATGTTTAGCTTTACGTTTATAGCGATCACTGCTCCCGTTTGAGGCGACCCACCAATGACAC